>NC_142678.1:17253636-17273636 GCF_964200805.1 Pocillopora damicornis
ATAAGCCCTATTGCCTTGATAAAGGCTCAGCCCCAGTTTTGATACTGGCATAACATCAATTCGGCGACTTTCAAAGGTTGGCAAAATTAAGCAACATTTCCTTTACAACTATATATGTAAACAAGTAATTATTATTATAAATCTTTAATTTTTAACTTCCTTGAAAATGTTCAAGTTAATAAAAATGTGAACTCTTTGTGCATTTAAATGACCTCTTGCAGAGATTGACCAGCATCACTTCCCAGCAAACTTTTTCATTAGTTCCATAAGTGCAAGGGTTTGTTGTTTGTGCTGTTGCATCATGTTTGCATTCATTTGCATAAACTGCTGCATTTGCTGCTGCATTTGCTGCTGAATATCTCTAGTTTGCTTGTTCATCATATCAAATTGCTGTTATCTTCCTTCCTGCTCCTTTGCTTGCAGTGCTAACTCTTGCCTTTTTATCATCACGTTTTAAAGTAGCTTCTACTTCTGCCCTATCCTTCAGGTAAGCCAGAGTGCTTGCACCACTAGCTCTACACTTTTTCGGTCTTGCTCCTTGCTGTTCATCGGCATTCCTTTTGGCGCTATCTTTAAAAGTTTCTAATGATCTCTTCGGCATTTCCTCTGCTTTCTTTGCTTCTTCTTCCTGCTTTTGTTTTGTTTGATCTGTGATTTTGTCAGACCCATCAAAGAGTTCAATGATTTCATCTAACAGTTGATCTAGTTCCTCGTCCTCTTCAGGGGCAATACCTGAGGCTCTGTCTTCTTCCCTGACTTTTTTCCTTCTTCTCTTTTCCATTGTTGAATAGTGGTCACGAACAGACCGTTGAGTAACACGGAATTGGGGATAAGGAATAGCATTTCAGGATACTGCCAGCTTTTCCCAATTGCGAGACCTTCAAAGACCATTCACCACCCCTAAAAACTTAGTGATAAAGAAAAATTCGTAATGATACGTACCTCAATCGGTTTGAATTCCGCTGGTAAAATCTCTGTGGCATTTCGGAGGTACTCTCTGATTTTTTTCCTCTTTATAGACCGCGAAGACTTATCTACGTCCCAATAGTTTTTTCGGCTAACGTTAAACTTCACAGCGTTCTTTACAGGTTCCACTGCTAGGCGACTTTGGGCAAGCTCATTTCTTAGAAGCTGGAGTTCCTGGCGAAGCTGAAAAACTTCTGCCCTTCTTTCTGCCAATTCCGTCGCCTGGTCACTGACGATTTCGTGCAAATGGCGAATGCGTTGGTCGTACGCCTCAAGAAGGGGCAAAGAGAGGACAGACTGCTCTACCTCGAAATGCCTTGGGCCACGTTTGTAGAGGACGTTCGCTTGCGGCTTGTCTACTTTGAACTTCGAAAACATTTTAAGACTTAAAACAACTTTAAACCGATCTTTTCCGATGACTATCTTCAGATAACTCTTGTCCAATGACGAGAGCGAAATGATTGTTGTCAATTGCAAGTGGCACGCGCGTCAGTTTTAAAACCCGTCATTAGCATAATAAGGGCATTCATGAAAACAAGAGAACAATTGATGTCAACTGAGCGCGAATTTCAAAGACGCTTTCAAAGATGTTTCGGGACGGAAACAAAGTTTGTTTAATTGTATACATAGGCAATTCGCACAGTGATTCCCACAACAATCTGAATAAAAGTCTATATTAGAACCTTTCAAGGCTGCCCAGCCGCTTCTTCAAGCAAGCGCGCTTCTTCACGGAAAGAAAAAAAGTCATCAATTAATGGTTTGTTGACGATCAAATTCGCGACAAAGCCCATAAGACAATACACAATACTATGAAAGCGTTTAAAAAGCTTTGAATAATTTCAAGGTCTTGATGCGCTGAAAGGGGTTTTATTATGACAATAAACCGCTCTAACAGTAGATATTTCAAATATAATTGGTTATGACGCTTTTTAATTCTTCGCTTGAGACAGACACCTCCTCGCAACTTGTTTGGCGCGCATTACAACAGGCCAGCAAAAATACTTAAAAATACTTGTATACTTGTACACCCATACTTTCCGTGGTCCAAAAGTCTGTCATGTCTATAGGCGTTTCGAGCTTGATGTGGTAAACATGACTTGTCTCTGACTGTTTGCCAGGAACTGCTCCAAATACCACCCAGCGGAGAGGTGAATAGCAAGCTACCACATTTCCTGCCTCTCTCGTTTCCCCCGTGTGCAGCTTTGCTTGATCAATTCCAATGAGCAAGTCTATACGTCCATTTCCTCGACGAAACTGACCTTTTTCGAGACCAAGTTGTCTTGCAATGTCGGCAACCTTGACATCTGTGATGTCCTCACTAATACAAGGTATTCTAATTGCCTGTATGACGTGCGCGCTGCGGTCTTCCAGTGATCTGATGCGCACCTGGTAACTCTTCGTGCTGAGCTCCTCTTCTTGGTCGCCCACCTTTGTGATTGTGATCACAACGTTCTTTCCTATTAACTTGAGGGCTTCGGCCACACTCGACCTGATCAAGCTTATTTGAGCTCCCGAATCCATTAAGGCGTTCGCTCTCTGCAGGAGATGGCCTTGTCCAACTATGTCCACTTGCACGATAGGCAACAATGCTTTCTGGTTGTTAATCACCGACGTAACAGTTGCGATAGTCGACTGAATTGCTCCGTGTAAGAGGGGGTGATGGTAATAAGGGCACTGGATTCCATTGCTTTTTTTTCTGGAACAATTGCTGGACCTGTGATCTCTTCCGGCACGTTTTAAGCAACTGAAGCATGCGTGGTTCTCCTTCACAGCCTTTATCCTACTTTCTAGATTTAGCGAGGCAAACTTCTGGCACTGATCAGTCCAGTGACTTGAATTTTTGCAGATCCAACACTTGTGTGGGAGACCTGACTTTGGAGCGTTAATATCAGATCCAAAATGGCCAACAGGATGCCTTGTTGGTGGGCCTGTGCTTCTCAATGCTGCCGTCGCTCTCATCCTGGACTTCATCTCAGTGTTCATCCACGCAATAAGCTGCGCCAGGGTCGCCTCCTTTCCGCTGTTCTCTAAGTGTCGCGCCCATACTTTACGGTCGTCAGTACACATTCTCTGCTCGATAAAGGCCAACATGGGGTTGTTGTCCATGTCATGCGGACGTCCAACCTCTTTCAGTGTGATAAAACTTCTTTGCACAAGGTGCACCAAATCACAAAACCTAGCATCTTCTCCATCGCGAAGAGGTCTGAACTTAGTGATGTCCTGGTTATGGTGTCTGCTACGAATCTAGGGTCGCCGTACACTGAGTTCAGATAGCTCCATGCGGCGTCGTAATCTGTACCGATACCTTTAATCAAGTCTAGCGGTCGCCCTTGTAAGCTAGTACGGAGCAAAGAAATTCCATCTCTCTTGCTGTATCTGCTATCCACAGCGTGTTTGAAGTCTGACCGGAAGATCGCATAGTCCCTGACGTCCCCTGCGAAGCGAGGCATTTTCGGCTTCTCCATCTTAAAACCACAAGAAGTATTTACGCTGCTTTCATGTTTGGTGCCGTTGTTACCGTTTCCATTTCCTGACTCAGTTTCTGTTCCGTTCGCAGCTGTGGCCTTAACACTTCCTTTGCCTTGTCCTGCTGAATTTCCTACTTGTTTCGTGATTTCCATCTCAATTACGCTCTCTGAGTCCTTCGCTCCGCTTTCCAGCTCCGAAGTTCCGCTCTCCAATCCTGATTTTCCACTTTTTTCCACTCCACGCTGTCCAATCCAGATTTTTCGCCTTTCGATACCGATTTCGCTATCGAGTAATCCTTTACACCGATTTCCATCTGAAGATAGAAGTCCTCGCACTCCTCCAACCATTTCTCCTCCGCTTCGAATGCTTCATCGTCCTGAATCAACTGTGTGTATTCCTCGTGCTTTACCACCAAGTTCTCGAACGCTGTTTTCATGCCTTGAAAGGTTTCCATAATTTCGTCTCTGGGCCTGCTCTCTTTTAGCTTTTTGCGCAAGGTATTCCCATGGCGGGTAAGCGCTGCCTTCGCCGTCCTCCTCTTTCTTTTAGCCTCGTCCAATGCCGCTTCTGCTTCTGCCATCATTAGTTTTCACCCTTCGGACTCCGGTAAGCAGCGAAATCGAATTGAAGTGGTCCGTCGGATGAAAACCAAATTACGTGACTCTGAACAATCCCGAACCGTATAAATTTTACAAGAATTTTATTCGATCTGAAATAATAAAATAAATAACATTCCTAAACAACAGAACCTAACCAAAAATAAGAGACCTAAGCACATCATATAATCTTAAAACACGAACAGATTTAACCGCTAATTGCATGCGGTCTTACAGAAATTACACTAACAGAAATCAACGCGAATAATTGAATGTAACAAAGCCTAAGAAAACCAAAAAAAATGGGACCCTCCCCAATTCAAACCTGTTTTATTCGCAACCTGGGGAGGGTCACAGTTTTTTTGGCAAGGATTAAATTACTCCATGTTGCTAAGTTGACTCCTAACACGCACAAGTGTATAGAAACCTAAAACTTGTATATACAAGCAAAGCTACCAGTCAAGATTAATCAAAATTATTCACAGGTGTCGAAATATTATATCAAAAAACTATCTTCCCCAACTAACATAATCGTATTTCTCGACCCGTGCCCACTTTCGTCCATATTTTGATGGCGGTAATGTTTCCGCGCGAGTTCTGGTATAAAATTAGTCTCCGGTGACGATTCGTCACTTCAGCCACTCAGGCTTGAACCGACAACTCGGTCTACTACATCACTTTGCGAGTCAGTTTCAACCTCGGAAAGTGATGAGGTCACTTGTTGCTGCAAATTTCCCTGCAGGGGCTGCCGAGGTTGTTGACACTCCATTGAATCGTACAGCAAGCTGCCAATGTGCGCTTTGATCATTGCGACCCTTGCAGCTTTCTTCCCTTTGAAGGTGATCTTGTGATGGGAAAAGTACAAGGATAGCTCGTCCACTCTCAAGGACGACAACTTATCGGAGTTGTACAGTCCAACCCAGTCAAGGTCATTGTACTCCCGGTTCAGCCGTTCCATTTGCTCCGTTTCAGTCTCCTCTTTCTTCTTCTCCTTGCGCATTTTTATCTGGATGAGGTGCTCAACATGCTCTGCCACAAGCTTTTCAGGGACAATGTATTTATCTGAAAACTTTCTAATAGCTTCTCTGTTCCCACTGACTAGTTCACTTTCCTCAAACAATCGCTTAATCTGAGCTCGAGGCTGGAAGTCGATGTGGGGAAAAAAAGGGTCTCAAACATAAGCTTCCACTTAGGCTGCTGTTCTCTCATCTAACTCGTGCTGTTGACCTACAAGCCTCATGGCATCCTGATGAGCAGCACTGCGCTTGAGTACATTCTAACCTGTCTTTATTCCAATCCCAGCCAAGGAACTGTTTGAGTCACATCCTGTGAGGGAATGAAACCCCAAAAGTGCGTTGCACACTTGCTCTCCCAGTTCTTGACACTTTATGCATTAGAACAAATCGTAACCAGTCATTTACGCCTGTGAGTGAGTAAGTAAGTAATAACTTTATTTAACGAGGGTAACGACATTGATTACTGGTCACCCAGTAGTTTTCATAATGGCCCTCCTACAATTAAAGTACTAAAATGTATCGATTGAATAATTGACTACCTATATAATCTACAAACTAAAATTACATTAAGAACTATTATTAAAACAATATTAATTGATTTACTACTAATGAAACTAAAAAGTTTTACGAATCTTAAAATGATCAAGAAAAGAAGTCATACTACGGTAAAATTTAACTAAGTAATTTTTAAAATTAGTACTAGTAGTAATCAAAGATTAATAAGTGCGTTAGAAGTTCAATGAATTTAGCTAAAATCATACAAAAACAGAGGAGGAAATTAGTTGAGAGATTAAATGAGAAAGACGAAGTATTTAAAGAGCAACATGAACAATAGCAACTTTAATAGTGAAACCCAAATATGTAACCAAAGATGTTTATCTACTTAGTTACAATGTAGTTTAGATACTGATTGTGGGAGACTAACTTTTGTAACAGTAACATGAATGATAGTAACTTGAATAGTTACAAGGGATTGGTTAGTTGCAAGGGAAAATGTAACAAAACATGTTAGTCTACTCAGTATCTTGAAAAACTGAAAATGATAGAGTAGATTTTATAACAACAACATGAGGCTATGATGAAGTTCAAAATGCTATGAAAATTAGATTTTTCCATGTCTAAACGTTTCGTGTCTGTGTGTCATAGCATTGTTTAACAATTTTTCTTAACTTAACAGTAACCTGGATGATACTAACTCGATTAGTCACAAGGTAAAATGCAATAATTAAAACATGTCAATCTACTTATTTACAATGTAGTTCAGATACTAAATGAGTGAGACTAATTTTTGTAACGGTAACATGAATAATAGTAAATTGAATAGTTTCAAGAAAGTTATGAAGTTGGTAATGCTATGAAACTTTTTGCAATGTTTAAAAGTTCTGGTGTTTGCATTTCATACCATAGTTTAACAAAAAAATTTTAATAGTAACATGAATAGTAACTTGAATAGTTGCATGGGATTGGTTAGTTGCAAGAGAAAATGTAAAAAAACATGTCAATCTACTCAGTATCTTGAAAAACTGAAAGAGATAGACTAAATTTTATAACAACAACTGGAACATGAAGCTGTGATGAAGTTCAAAATGCTATGAAACTTAGATTTTTTTCCATGTCTAAATATTTCGTGTTTGTGTGTCATAGCATTGTTTAACTATTTTTCTTATCTTAACAGTAACCAGGGCCGGGTTGTTCAAAGCGCGATTAAGCAAACCCAGGGTTAGCGTCAATTTTTATTCCAGTTAAATTAATAACCAAAAGAGATTTTCTTAAGGATTCTTGCTCTTTAGTTTTATTTTTCGATTTGACTTCATGTGCAGCTTATAATTAGCTTTTGAAATCTTTTTAAACAAAAGAGATTAAATCTTTGATTAAGCTTTAATCGTGGGTTAGCAGTAATCGTCTTTTGAACAACTGGGCCCTGGATGATACTAACTCGATTAGTCACAAGGTAAAATGCAATAATTAAAACATGAGAATCTACTCATTTACAATGTAGTTTAGATACTAAATGAGCGAGACTAATTTTTCTAACAGTAACATGAATAATAGTAAATGGAATAGTTTCAAGAAAGTTTAATATGAAATTCAAAAATTAAGTGCTATAAAAGTTTTTGTGATATCTAAAAGTTTTAGTGTTTGTATCTCATAGCATGAATTATTAGTAACTTAAATAGTTACTAGAGATTGGTTTATTACAAAGGAAAATGCAACAAAACATGTTAAATGGCAATTTTTTCAATGTCCACAAGTTTTCGCGTTTGCGTGTCAAAGCATACTTTAACTGTGTCTAGGTTTAAGACAGCCTCTGTGATTTCCTCCTCTGTTGTTTCATTTGCAATTAAGTGACAAATTGAAAACAACTTTGGCACTGCTTCTTGATAAACCTGTAGCTGAAGCTTCTGCAGTGGTTGTTTGGAGTTTTGGATATGGATCTTGAGTGTCCACTTTACACTGCAGCTGGTTGCCTTTTGTGTTACTTTGCAGTTATCGCAGACTGCAATTTTTCCCTTGATTGTAACTTTTTTTGAACATGAACAACAACAGTTGTATTTGGTGACACTGCTTATTCCTAGTATTTCTCCAATGGTTTCTGTTGTTGTTGAGATGTCACTGACTTCAGGTAATGTTTGTTTGAAGGGTTCAGCGTCCTTGATGGTGTATAAATTATCTTGTTTTGGTGTGTTCAAGTATCTTTGATTCTGAGATACTTTCATTCTCAAGTTGTTGAAGAAATAGGTGGACTGTGGTGTGACGCTGTCAACATGCTCACCCCAGAAAATAACTTTTATGTAACCAGATGGATCAACTATATAGCCTTCCTGTTTTTTGACAGGAGAATCTTGGATGACTATAGTTTTGGTCGCACTTAGATGTGATATCTTTCCTTTTATTGACACTAGCTGTTGTGGTGCTACTTTTGACAAGGATGCAATTGATGTGACATCATCTTGTGCTTTGTATGGAAAATCAGCTGTTGTTGAAGTGATGGTTGTGTTCCTGTTTATTACTACATCACTTCGTCCATACTTATTGCTGATGTTAAAATTTGAAATTTTAACCGGTGATCTTTGTGCGGCCATTGCATCAAGAGTTTCCTTCTTTTCAGTTGCAAAGCATACACTGCCAATGAGATCTTTCTCTGTCTGAAGGTGGCAGTTAAAGTAGCTTGTTGGTCCAGTTTTTTTTACTGGTGAGACATTATGCACAAAGCAAGTTATGTCTTGTTTTTCTGTAGGAGGAGGTAAAAAGATATTTAGATTAATGTAATAAATTTGGCATGGATGGGATTACTGCATAAGGTAGCTTGTGTTATTTGAAAAAAACATATGTGTAAATATTAGTCTCCTTGTTTCATGTACTGTAAATCCTCTATTAAGCCCACAGGGGGCTTATTGTTTTAAGGCGCATGGGGGGGGGGGGGGGGGCTAAATAGAAAGGAAGGGCTTAATAGAAGGGGAAGTGTTAAAATTTAGCAAAACAAGAGCAGTTCAGCACTCATTAATTACTGTAATTAAGATTATTTTTAGTACAAATAACAGTGATATTTTGGCCAAAGTTCGCCACCAACATGCAAGAGGTGTGGGAAAAATAAATTGTATCATATAACTACATGAGAACATTAAAGGGTGACAAAAGTGATAGGAAACAGTGTACATCTAATACCTAGATGTTCAAAATAATATGTTTTATTAATGAGAGCATATAGAGCAGGTAAGGTTATAAAATGATTTTAAAACAAGAAGCATTAGTTTAATAATTATGAAAATTATGCCAATTATTTCTAGCACTGTTTTTTGCTGATCTCAGCAAACGATACTGTTATTCTTTATGCCAGGGAGTGCTGAGGAACTCCCAGTCTATTGTAATGTCCATACCTGAGGCTGATTTTCATAATTTCAGAGTTTTTTGAATATGTAAACTTAGCTGGATGGTCACCAGTGACAATCACCTGGCTAAAGGAACCATCTTTTTCCTTTTTGAGGAAGACATCGCTCTCATGGATTGTTCCTTTTCGATATTTATTTGCCAGTGAGAGAAAGAGACCCTTCATCTTTCCCATATCCGTAATGTGTATCTCATGGACAGCACGTGTGTTCCTGACAACCACACCACCAGCAACAGGAGCTAAAGCGACAACCTTGAAACAATCAAACACCTCCAATGGTAAATTCCATGAGAAATTGACAGTCCACGGCCGGGAAGCACGCGTTTTTCGCCTCATTTTTCTCAGCATTCTGATGTGCCAAAAAGCAACAATCCTTGCCAACATTCTTGCAGGCTGAGCTAAATGAAATTTGAAAGCCCTTTCACTGTCGAACGTGTGTTTCTTGATGACTGCTCTAGTCAACACTAAAAGCTCGCCCCCAATTTCTGTTGCTAAAGCTTTGTCTTGACTAGAATTCCTGTAATCATTCACAGCTTCGTGGAGTTTTACTAAAAGGGCCGCCATATTGAAAGCACCGTTTGTATAGAGATCGCTGACCAGTTTCTTACGGGCTCACTGTTATCGAAATGGCGCGATTTGGCAAGCGAACACTTGACATGAACTTAAAGCTTTCCAGTTTCTTGCCACTTTTGCGAGTATTCATGGAAAGATTGAGCCTAATACTTTTATATTTCTCCTTACTCAACAACCCCTTACTGTACAATACTCTTAGGCTTCTAAGTTTATTGTCAAAGCTATTTTCAAAAGTTGGAATACTTTCCTTCACTACATTAGGTAAAACTCTCTTCATTACTTTCTTAGATAAGGAAAAGTACTTTCCCAACTGAAACGGTGTGGCTTCCTTAACTAAAGTCAACCACAAAGCATCCAGTATTGGACTTTTATTCTCCCTTGTACCACCATGGATTTCATTACAGGCATCGATAGTCTCCCTTGTACGTCTTTGGCAAGTTCTTTTTGCAACAGGAACTGCATATTCTTCGGAACTGGCTTCTGATATAGAGGTTGGAAACCTTCTTCTTTTCAGAAGTTTTCTTTTTCTTACAATGTCAGTCTCAATTACTCTTTTTTTCACTAACTCCACATCATTCTGGATTCTTTCAACCTATGAAAGATTTGCCGGATAGTTAAATTAATCCACAGTCCCAGATTTTCTACCCAAAGATAAATAGAATAGCAAAATCCTGAAAAGAAATTGAGTCAGATAATTCATACATCAATGTAAGAGACTGTGCTAAAATTTAAACAATTTGCAAATTGAGAAAAATTACACAAGATACTGAACTCAGTAAAGCTTAGGCACATTTTGGATCACAACTTCTGTTGTTTATATTTGCAGTTCCCAATTTAATATCCTCAGTAAAAATTAATAAACACCTATATAAATATAATCAACGCCATTTATCAAAAAAATGAACAAAAATCAGTCGTTATTTATCAAAATAATACATATGAGCAAAGTTACTTTTCCTTACCTTTCTTTTCAGCGTTTTCAGCTTTGAACTTTCCGTCGAGTATACTTTGCAGTTTGAAATAAATTCCTCTTTGAGCACTTTCCGCCTACGGGCAAGTTCCCCTATTGGAAACTTTTCCTTTGCTATTGTCTTGGAGCTTCTTGCTCTCTTCCTACCCTTCCTTGGCATTTTCAAAAGCAACGAGCAAGCTCGCTCCCAGTTGTACTAATCCAGCTAGGGATGAATCTGGTTCTGCTTCAACACTGGTCAACACAGCCAGATTCCAGCTTTCAGCTCGCGCGGTACCAATTTACAGAAGCTGAAAACAATGAATCTACATTCAGCAAACACAATGTGCAAATACAATGTCTATCACAGGAATCCATCGTTTTAAAATTTTAAAATAGCCTCTAGAAATATTGTAATCTCTTTCTTTGCCTCAGTACATCATTCCAAGGGTTATGCCACATTGCACGATAAAAAACAAAATTCTGCGCCTTGTACTTACCGTATTCTTGTGAAAATTTTTCACTCTTCCAAAATGGCCTCCTCTTTCGTTCACAGACCCCACAGATATCCCACAATTCAAAGAGAACCCTAAAATAAATCGAAATAAATTGAAATAAATTTCAAAAAATTAAAAATGGCGCCCGACGCTATCTTGGATAGAGAATCCGCTGCTCGAAATGGCGTATTTTCTGAGCCCGTCAGCCCGGCGTGTAGAAGAAAGGAACGTATAACCATAATATTTAAGTATGACCGGGAGATACATACCTGAAGCCATATTAGATCTCTGTCTTGTCTGTTGAAAAAAAAAAAAAAATAAGGATGTATACAGATGTTTTAGGAGGGTGTTTAAAATACCTTTAAACCCTAGTTAATACAACACTCTGAAACATTACATGGAACTTTGCTTTAAATGTAGTTGGAAAGTGAACTATTTATAACCATAAAAAAAAATCATTTATGTATGCATGTGTTGAAGGCCGTATAATCAATTTATTCTAATTAATCAATTTTGGGTGCTGTACTGTTGTGAGTGACTTTGTTCGCATCACTCAACTTGGGATCAATTTATATTTGCTAGATTATATAGCCTGCTTTCTTCTTCAAGTCTATATTTTAAATTAGTGGATTTCTTAAGACTCTTAAGTCTTTCAAAAGTCATTGGTTCAATAATACAAGATGAAAGTGTTTTCACTCTGCTTATAGCTACATATGAAATGCCTGCAGTAGTTTCAGTCTGACCAATGTCAATCCATGCTTTTGGCAGTGTTAACCCTTGGCTCTTGTGTATTGTGATTGCCCAAGCAAGTTTGAGAGGCAACTGTTGTCTCTCATGTAAACCATCTAGTGTCTGTGAGGTTATTGTTATTGGGCATATAGGCACACATCGTGGAATGCTATCACTGATAGATGGACCTCTATACTCATTAAATTTTACTATGACAGCGACAGGCAAGTCTGGTGGTTGCTGGTTGTTTGCATAAATGAAATCTTCAACCGTTCCAGTTGCACCGTTACAAAGTCCAACATCTATCCATAGGTTCATGGTAAGCATTACATGTGCACCTTTTGCAAGGAAAATGGTCGGTTGTAAACCTGACATGTCATCTGAACTTGCTTTCTTAGCTATATCACTAGAGTGACGTGCAGTGATGCAGGCTATTGGCTGATGAAGTTCTGATAACTGTTCAAAGTTATAATTAGCAACTTCTTCATTGCTGAAATAGAGCCTAGTGGCATCTTGAAACTCATTCACGTTCAATGCTATGGAAGGCTGTCTTGCCAAAAGAAGTTTCCAATCTTGCTCATTAGAATCTCCTGTGCGAAGGCGTATGAGTAAATCTCTAAACTGAGCTTGCTGTTGATTTAAGCCTTGAACCCTCTGGTTTACTGACAGTTTTACAACATTGCCAAACATGTGATAAGCTAAATAACCTTGTTCACCTGTAGAACTGGAGGGTCTCGAATGATATAATGGCTTATCTGCCACTCAGGGTTCGTACCCTTTTTTGGACTAAAAATTCAAGGACTTTTCAAGGACTTTTCAAGGACATATTTTTTATTTTTCAAGGACTCCACCAACTGCAAAATAAAAGAATGTTCACCTTATCATAGTAGCGATTGTGCCGAGCTTAAGTCGAGCTAAAAGTCTATGCCTTTTTTAGTTCATCCACAACATTCGCAATTTTGCACTCAAGGTCTTTGCGAGCTATCTCCTTTTCTTTTGCAGTTCTCCTCAAACTATTTGACTTTGTAATCCACACAAGTTTCCCAGTGTCCTCTGCTTTCTGTGCAAACTCGTCTGCCGATTTAACAAGATTGTCAACATCACTGTCTAAACGCCTTCTTTTCTTTTTAAGTTCGTCAAGTTCATCGACTAGCTCCTTTCGCTTCAGTTCTACACCCTCAGAGGTTTTCTTCCTCTTTTGTTCATCAAGATATGATAAATACTTCTGCCTAGCTCCTGCAGCTGACAAAAGAAGTGGTTTGTTGATTGAAACAGCAAGGACACCTCCCACAGATTGTACATGGTCTTGTACCAGCCTTTGAGCAATGAAGGAGCGCTCTTGGAGGTTCTCGACTTCCAGTTGCTTATTGACTGAGAATCCTCTTTCGACACTGGCCTGGCCATGTGATAATATCAGTAGCTCTGAGACTACTTTCCACAATGATTGGTAGGATCGCTTCTGTCCCATGTGAAGATACAGAAAGGAATCAAGTCTATCATTGTTAGGATCATAGTCTTTGAACTCCGACGGAGAAGAAGAGGGGACTTCCATAATGAATTGTCTAAATAGTTCCAAAAGGGAATCACATTCACCTTCCGGGACTTTCTTGGCATTTTCAAGGGTAGTCAAAACTCTCTTGAATTTTGTGATGGAAACATCATGGTCACTCATCATGTTTCTTGGATCTAAGCAATTTATATTCCTTACAAGGGAATACTGAATTGGTGCTTTGGCAATCAGTTTGCAAACTACTTTCATAAGGAACTCCTTGCATTCCATCTGAAACTGAAGCACTCTTTTCTCTGAAACTGTGGACTTTGCAATCGACTCCTTGATCTTCTTGTCAGCTGTAAACCCCAGGTCAATCTTGGAATGAGAGGCATGAATGCTGGAGTCAGCAGGGTCAAGTTTTGTAAGCTTCAATGGGGTTTTGGCTTCACTGATAACAGTGGTCTTAATAAATCTTCTCATTAATCCCCCAAGCATGCTGTACAGGTCTGTAGCCAGGAAAGGAAGCATAGGCTTGTCGGTTTGATAGAGTGTCAAAAACGGTGTCACTTGCTTGGCTACTGATAGGAAGAAAGCGACTTTTGCAGTCGTAAAGGGATCTGCAACAAACTCTTGTACAGTTTCAAAGGATTTATTCTGTGGCTGTGGAACTTTTCCTGCCCTTGCACTCTGAACATACTTGACAACACTGTCCCACATACTCTGTGTACGTTCTGCAACCAAGACATTCTCCAACCACCTATGTTTGCAGAACTTCAAAGCAAACAGTGAGTTTTCTGTTACTTTGGTGTAGTCCTCTCTCCTTGCCGGACTGTCCTGAAAAAGCCAGTGAAGGCTGGAGAACAACCTGTCTAACTGCCATCCTGATGCCACAGCACCATCCTTGAATGCTCCATGAAGAATGTGTAAACCACAGCTGCCAATGTTCAGCATGTGACTATTATGCTCCCTTTTTGCCTCATCAGTCAGCATACTGTAAAATTTCCAATTAACGTTGGGTCCATCCATTGACAACTAGTATGAGAGAAAACATTCCTTGTAATATTGAAAGGTAAACAGATTATTTAATTTAGTACTTGCATTACGTCCCAGAGTTCGTGTCATTGTCCACCTAGACACGAAGTGAACTAGTCATGGATGCATTGGAATTGTGAAGATTTGCAATGAAAGAGTGTTGATTTATTTAGACCTTAAAGGGCAGAAAACCAAGTAAGGTGTTTCATTTCTATTTAATACAATTTTATCGCTTTTTGGAACATTGGCTAGATTGTGAACGCACAATTTATATTACATGCAATAAATTAGATTAAGTAATCTTGCATCTTTCGCCCTTCTACAGCAAAATAATAACAGACATTGAAAGATTTTCATGTTAAAAAAAATTTAACGCAACTTCTTGTAATTATCGTTCGCCGGCGAACGATGAAATTAAATGCCAGTCATGAAAACAATATAATTGATTCCAATTTGATCACACCTTTTTAATAATGGCAAGACATAGGTCTTTCAAAAGAGTGGCAATATGACAAAGAATAATTGAAATTAGGTAATTGTGTGAAGACTAAGTTTGTGCTATTGCCTATTTCGAAATGTCGATAATTGAGGGTAAGAAATAATACAACTTCAAAGAAGCATATCTTGCAAACAATTTCATGGATTACCCAAACATAACGAGAGTTGCATCCTACCTGATAAACTTTTTTGAGAGGAATTCCTTCTATGCCTGAACGAAAATGAGAAAGCATGTCCTCTGCTGTTCCATGCCCCATAAACACTGAGGTATAATAGCGACTTTCAACTTCGTGTTTGTCATGATTCCATGAACGAATGTGAATATCCATTTGCTTTGACTGGCACACGCTATTCAGGCTCTCGTCAAACATAAGTACATAAGCTTCTTCTTTTTTCACAACGTCCTTCAAAAGTTGTTTGAAGTGTGGAGCGAGCCCAAAACAGATCAAGTATGCACATTTCTTTTCTCCGCATGTAAACTGACTCGCGATCCGACTGTCAGGAAACATCGCTTGAAACAATTTGCTCGTACCTTCGCATGATTTATAGGAGTAATGAGACATTATCACCTTCAATGCCCACAAAATTTCTGCTTTCAAAGTCTCATCACGAGTGACAATTCTTTCCATCACCGATGAACCAGATGAACTCGTAGTACTAGACTTTGTGGGGTTGAGCGTGTTGTGTTCGCCACTTTCAGACGAAGCGGATTTTGAAACTTCTTTGGCATCGTCACTTGTAGTTGCTGGTTGTTGAGAAGAAACGCCAAAAAAATCTGAAACGCTTGCTAATGACCTATTCTGGGATGTCAGTGTTTGATGTTTTTTTCCTTTCAAGTGACTTGTGAGCGCTGACTCTCCCATGCTCGAAATGTCAACATCCTTCATACACACGATGCATCGTGCCTTGTGCTTGTCACCCTTGACTTCTCGAAGCCAATCTTTATACAGTGATTTCTGAAGCCACAAGTTGCTGAAAACACACTTGCCCATTGTTTTAAATCTCTCACTCGTGAAACAAAACGCAAACAATCAACACTAACCCAGACAAGGAAAGCACTCAAAGCACATGGCTTTTCTCAGAAAGAGGGAATAGTACAAAACATTTGATTGGCCCTTGACATTCGAGACATTCAACCAATCAGAGTGATTAATAGAACCAAGAACAGGACAAATGGATATGGGCGATTGATCGACATGCGGAGTGGCGTTACGATCGTTTGTTATTTGTATCTTACTATTATGTGTTGCTACGTTTGTGCCAGTTGCATATATTTTCAGATAAGGCACTCTAGAATCTAAGTTGGATTAAATTAGCTACAAATTTCAAGGACTTTCCAGCACTGACTACAATTATCAAGGACTTTCAAGGCCTTGAATTTTTATTTTGAGATTCAAGGACTTTCAAGGACTTTCAAGGCGCGTGCGAACCCTGGCCACTGGAGGCAATTGAGCTGGGTCACCAACTAATATCATGGATTTACCACCAAATACTTCGTCATTTTTGCCTGTTGCTTGTCGGCAGCGTCTATCAATCCAGCCAAACAATGTTTGTCCTAGCATAGAGTATTCATCAATTAGGATATAACTGATATCTTTCAGCTTGGTTTGTAATGTGACAAGCCCTTGTCCTGTTAATTCTTTGTTATGTCTTGGGCCAACAGGCAATTTTAATAGTGAATGGATTGTACATCCGTTTATGTTAAATGAGGCTTTGCCAGTTGTGGCAGTCACTGCACAAGAGTGTTGGAGCAGGTTTCGGATGGCATTAATGAGGTAACTTTTCCCTGTACCGGCAACTCCAAGTATAATAAGAAGCAATGGATCTTTAGGGCAGGCTTGTTCAGAATGTGCTTTCACCATATTGTAGGCATGTCTTTGCATGTCACTGAATGTATTAACATCAATATTTTGTTGTTGCAAACCAAAGGTAGAATCCAAAGTATCTTTCTTAGTTTTTATTCAGGATGGCATTTCCTGTATTAAGTGATTTGCATACTTAATCTTGTCATTTTGCCAGTCATAATCAGGCTGAGAGGTTTGTTGTGTTATATTATCTTGGTTAACAAAATACCCAGGTATGAGATCTGCTAAATCCATCCACTCTTCACGCTGTGGAAGCTCTTCTGAAGAGTGCTCTATATTTGGTTCCTCTTCTGTGTTATTCTGTACACTTTGTAGTTTTTCATACCAGTCAGGAACATGCTCTTCAGCATATGGTGTTTGTAGAAATTCCTTCCATTTTGTGATGTATATTTCATCAGTGCCTTCCTGACAATCCCAGGCATTGTCTTGTGTAGTATGCCAAGGTTTGTGCTTAAGTAACTGATATTTGCAATAAAGTCCAAAATTTGGACCTTTTGAATTGGAAGAAAATACTGGAAAAACTCTGGGAATCATGTTATGAGGCTGAACTGTTAGTTTGTTGTTGACAAGTTTGTATTTTGTTGCAAAATGAATGAAATTAAGAGCCATTATATCTGGGATGGTTTGAATATATTTTTCCCTTTTAGCATAAGTATCAAGCAATGAGTCATTGGTTACAGTATCTCCATCATTTGTTATAGTTTTGATTCTACGTGAACCATTTAGACTAATAGGTACCACATTAAATGATGAGCTGACAAGTTTCAGTGACATGAGATGATGCATAGTCTCTTGTGCAGAGAAGTCACGTTGGCCAAGTGACTTCATTATCACTTTTTTTATCAATTTTGTAGGGTTGCTATTGTTGTTGCAATTACGGACAATAGAATTTAATGCAAGTTTCATTACAGGTGACTTTGGTTCACCTTTTGAAGCATATTTTGCAAGGTATTCAACACATGTATGATAATCAATGATCACTTGAATATCACAGTTTGCCCTCCAGCCTTGAAGCTGAAGTCGTTGGTGATTATTGAGTCTGCTATCATTCCTCTTTGTTATGATCTTTGCTTTGTATTGAGTGCTTCGATCTTTTGTATGAATGGGCTCAAACTCTAGTTTTGTATTAACACAAGGTTCAAATGGAAACTTAAATCTACATTTCAGTTCTGTTTCGTTTTGTTTCTTTCTAAGACAATAGTTTGTACTACAGCGAGTGTGCCTTTGTACAGTATTCAACAAATCAACATAATCTTGTTCAGAGTCTTGTAAACTTACAAGGTCCTTGTGACGCTTTTGACAAGGATGAATAGAGGGCTTCACCCATGTGCCATTATCTGGTGGATCTGGATTATATGTAGACAATAACCAATCTACATACTGACAAACTACCTGGGAAGCCTTTTTCCCATCCACTATCTGTTGATTGAGTTCTAGTATATTGACTTGCTCAGCTGTATTAGTGGACATTTCAGCCAAATAGCCTTTTAGAGCTGTTTCTGAGAGTTTACATAAACCTGGATCATTTTTCAGTTTTGCTACACCATGACAATGTATACTACCTCTAGCTTGATATTCAAATCTGTACCAGTGCCACTCAGCATCTAGTGAATTGTATAACCAGTATTTAATAAAACTTTCTAAACGCTGTGTAAAGAACCAGTCTGTAATATGAGGATTGTTAATCACATTCTGCCGTTTGTTGTCAGTTGAATTATTACTGACTGAGTTGCCAAAAATTGCATGAAGTTCAGGCCAATGCATATCAGCAGAGGAGAATGTGAAAAAGAATGTTGGAGCTCCAGCATGGGCTATTATTGCTTTTAAATCTTCTTTAGCTTTGTGCCAATAAGCATTAGAACCAGTAATGTTACTAAGATAGCGTGATATCTTAGATATAAACATACTTGTGTTATTGCTAGTTGCCATTTGCCGCAGCTCCTCAGCAGTCAAATGAGCTTCTCCTGGGTTTTGTTTTAGGAACATGCCTGTCTGTTGCAGAATACGTTTTCTTTGTATCATATTCAATGCCCAGTAACCAAATCTGGGGTGAGTAGCAAAGCGATATACCCATTTGTCATTCTTGTTTTCTCCAAACTTTAAAAGGTGCTTTACTCTTTCTCCGAGTGGTATATCTCGGCGTAATGATGGGTTAGTAGGATCACCCTTACCATCTGGAAATAATGTTGGGAAAGCCATTGTTGCTAAATAGGGAGTTACATACTCGTTTAATGGTTCACTGCCAACTGTTGGCCAGGGCAAGTGATTAGAATCATTAGACAATTGTTGGCGCACAGCTTCTATTTCTTGCTGCTGACACTCTGGAATAGGCAGAAAACTGCTCATTTCAGTACCCTCATTATAAACAATGTCATCTTCATTTTGAGGACCTAAGTCAGGTTCACATGTGGCATCCAAATCTATATTCTCTGTTTCAACCGAGAGAAGACCATGTGGAACACCATGTTCTGGTAAAGAATTTAAAGAATTTTGATTGATGGTTATGTCCTTGTAGTGTGAGTTATTATTAACAAGCCATTGTAGTGCATCAGCTACATTTTGCCTTCGCACTGTCACATCTTTAAAACTGTTCTCTTTACCTTTCATCTTAACAACAATAACAGATAGATCTTTTGGGTATCTAGGCAGAGAATGTGCTAGTTCAGCTATATCCTGAGGCAAATTGATACAGTGGCCTGAATAGCCCCTTTGTCCACCAGGTTTTATGTAAACTCGCATAACAGGAAGTGCACGTGCAATAAGCATTTCTTCTACTTGGGTTAACCCCTGCAGTTGTAAAGGTACTAATGATGGCACCATGTCATTTTCCTTAGAAAACTTTTTTGATTGTTGTTTATCTCGTATGCACCTCTGACACTGGTAGTGATCAACCTTCCTTGGGCTGGATTTCAATGGCCATGCTTCAAAACAGACAGTGCATTGGCAAACTGAATACTGATTGGACTTATGAAAATCGTTCATGTTATTTTGTGCATGTTTTTGTTCGTGAACTGGACCAGCAGAGCTCTCTTTTTGTCCTGCAGAAATTGTTTGAGACCTTTTATAACTGGCTCTCCTATTTGCAAGTCTCTCTTTTCGCTTTTCAACAGTTTCTTCAGACGTTCTTTTTCTATAAGAGTCTTTGTAACTTTTTAGTCTCTCTTTTTGCTATTTAACAGTTTCTTCAGACACTCTTTTTCTATAAGTGTCTCTATTATTTTTAAGTCTCTCTTTTCGCTTTTCAGCAGTTTCTTCAGACATTGTTTTTCTATAAGTGCCTCTCTTATCTTCAAGTCTGCTTGCCCTTTCATTAGCTGTTTCTGTATATTTGACTCTTTTCATGTAATTTCTGTGCTTAAGAAGTCTACCATGTCTGTTTTCATTGGTTTCTGATAATTTTCTCTTTATGCATGTGAGTTTGTTTTTATA
>NC_142678.1:18171136-18291136 GCF_964200805.1 Pocillopora damicornis
GCCATAATCCGTTTCTTTGCCGAACTTAATTTTTTTATTTACAAATAAAAGGCTGTTTCTAATTGGTAAAGGTTAAATAGTATGTATTTCATGGCAAGCCCTAAGCTCTTTATTGTTCCTTTGCAATTGCATGTTTTTGTTTTCTTGGCTCTCCTTTTCCTTGCCGTTATTTCACTCAGTCCCCGATGAACCAAAACGCAATGTGAAGATATTTTCTGGTGATCTGTTAAATATATAATGCTCGGCAACCTCCCTCATTTCATGGACAACGACTGCTTTCCAGCGTAACACAAATGTTACTTGTTTTCATGTGATCATCCTTCTTTTCAAACAGTTGTTTAATCATAATGAAAACCAAATTCTATAAAAATACGAACTACTATTTATTGTATATTTCTGATCCCACATTTCATGATTATTTCTCATTGAATTGTTTAGTTGAGACGGAAACGGGAACCATGGCAACTGGTAGGGCAAGTGATTCAATTCTTGACAAACCACTGAGCGACGAGCGTAGAAAGATTTTGAAAAGAGTAAAACGGGACCTTGTAAGAGATATGGATGCACACGAACTTTTACTAAATGGGTTTGAAAGCATTTGAATAGCCTTCCTCTAGCTTGAGAGGCATTTAAAATAAGTCAACCAAATAATTCTGCTGTAATGTGATATAGACAAGTTGGAGGGGAAAATATAAGTTTTCTTCACAGAGTATCGATAAGTAAGACTATTAATAAACGTCTGTATCATAAAGTACAGGCATGCTTATACGTTTTTGAGTGAACTGAATCTCTAAGTTTTATAACTTTATGCAGTCAATCGCTTTTATTTTCAATTTCTATCCTTAGTCGTGTAAATGTGATCTTCCGGCTGACGGTAGTCCTGAAAAGGTCTGTGACGGTTAGAGTGAAAAGTAAAAACTGCCTATAGGATTTCTAAGCTTCTTAATCGTGCCATCGAATACGGAAGAATGTTTTACGGAAGTGTAACGCTGGGGACATGTCATATGAGACCATGGAGGGTTACAATTCGACACTGGAACTTTTGAATCTTGAGAGTTTCCATTCCATTTCGCTTCGTAGAGAGTACGACAAACAAACAACTTTTCAAAGGCGGATTTTTGTTAAGTATCAAAAGAATAGCTGTTATTTGTTCGAGACCAGAATGTTCGACCATCTTCAGTTATTATAAGGCGACGTCGAATGGCTACATAGTCAAGGAAACATCAAGCTCATCGAGTTTTGGACAAATCTGCGTCACTACAGGTATATACATCACTAGCTTTGAATGAAAGACGTTGTCGCTTCAGATATATATATATAACATTTGTCAAAAAAGACGTTTCACTCTACCTTGCACTTTTTGTTCTAGTACTGTAAAACAAGGTCCGAAATCGCGAGTACCATGGCTGCTTTAAAAAATGTTTTTTCTTATCGTCATATGGTAAATTTTGGTCACCAGAAAAATTTAAGATACAAAAAAGTAAATACATTTTTTTTCCTCTAAGATATTCCTACCTCTAAATGATCACCAGCTGAGTATAAAAGAGTATAATGAAAATGTTACGGACGTTTCATTTGTTAAGGGGCTGATTGACACAAAAACCATCCAAAACATGCACTACAAGTTAATCGCCTGGTGGCGAAATTCTGTTCAATGGCTTCTTTCAATGCAGCTTCCTCCATTAGCAGGCTGCGTATCATTTCAAATGGCTTGTTCCTCCTTGTGTTCTGCTGCCTTTTGGGAAGTTTATCTACATTGTTTAAAGCCAACAAAATAAATATCGTAAGTTACACTTAATTAATATTTCTTACAACAGTGATTTATGAGAAATACAAAACTTTCCTTACTCGATTAAAACTTACTGATAAACCTACTTTAGATTTAGCCTTTTAACACGTTTTAATCAAAAGCATCTCTAGTCTGATCAAAAACAAAAAAAGATACAGTATGCTTGAAAACACTCAACTCAACAGAATCCTTATTTTATCCCTGACATACTCTTAGTTGAGTCAATCAGCATATTGTACTCTTAAACCCAATCTACGAGCGCTTTCCACCATCAAATAATATCAAAAATTGTAGTCTTATCGTTTCGTTATCATGCCGTCGTTGTCGTCGTTACCGAGGCACTTTCGTATTGATCATCGTTTGTCGTTATGCTCCCTTCGTTTTCATCTTCGTGGCATCGTCTTTTCAGTATTTATTTGTCATCTTCATGTTCCCGACTTTGTCACGTCGTGGCATCTTCGTGAAGATCGTTCGTTTTTCGTCGGTATGGTCTCGTCCTCGTCGTCGATACGCTCTCGTCGTCTTCGTCACAATGAAATCGTTTATTTCGTCGTTGTGAAGTCGTCGTTAACTCGTATATCACATTTTTGTAAAATGTGTAGCTTACCAAACATTTTCCATCCACGCAGATGTCTGTGGTCTCTTGATTACAAGGGGTCCCATCAATAACTTTGTCCTTCAGTTTGAAATAAATTGCAGTGCCAGCCATGCGGCAGTACAGCTTGCATTGATTTTCTTTGCGAACTGTATCAGGACAATACATACAGCCAGTTAGAAAAGAACTGGTACAATTAGAAACTTCATAGACGTAACGTGAAGTTCTCACTTACTTCCAGCATATTTTGGCAGCCACTGAGTCGGTCTGAAACTCCTTGACCCAATACTCAGACGTCGCCCAAGCGTATTCGCACATTGCAAGGCTCGGAAATCCGGTGACCCTGGTGGACATTCCTACCAATATAACAAACCAACAACACTTGCGTTAAGCTGAAGGGCACAAGGCAAGAACGACTGCCTATCAATAAGTGGAAACACTCGATGAAATAAATCACATTACAACATTCTTACCTGAGTATTGCATGACACAAAACGTTTTCGTTTTCCAACGCAGTATTTACCTCCATTTTCTGGGCTGAAAAATAAGATAAAGGTCCATTGTCCTTTGATAACAAGTAGTTTTGAAATATCAAAACATTCTAAAACTGCATAACATGGCAAGAATTATGTTCCAAGCCAAAGTCCTATTTCTCTTTCTATTACGAGCAAAGTGAACATCGGCGTCCGCTTATCGCTAACGGAAATTTTGTGTGACATAAGTAACTAAGCTAAATGGCATGATAAGAGTTTCGTGATTAGATGAGCGGGTAATTAGTTGGGTACTTACATTGGTTTGTTACACTTTCTGTATGCGAAGGAAACCCCTCCTCCACATTTTCTTGTGCATTCATTGAAGGAACCCCATGGTCCCCAGCCACCGTCTACTGGTTTCAATTTTCGTTTCATCACACACTGACCTTTGATGCACCACTGAGACAGGTAAAAAAAAAAACTTCACATCAGCAATTGAAGTGTCCTATGTAGCTGATCTTTGAGACGTCACAGACTGACGGCTAGAGAAGGAGAATAACAACACCTTCCGTCACTCATGTCCAACATACATTACAAACTATTTTCCAGCAAAGGTGACACAACTAAAACATCCCACTGATAGCAGCGTTAATGCGGGCATGGTCATAAATGAATTTACATAGCCCCGTGCGACTCTGTTATTTTCTCTTTGTCGCGATGGGCGAGTGAGGACCACATTCACACAAACATAAACTCAACATGGCGGATTTTATTCTCAACATGCCTCTCCGTTTCTTTGCACGTGTTTTCGGGAATCCCGCGGGGGATCCCGTGTTACTTAAATCTCGCGGAGTAACGCTTCTCCGTGACACTCTTTGCAATATTGTAATGTTCATACTGGTCAGTAAACTAAGAAATTTTAGTTAACAATTATTTTTGATAAATTCCATTTAAGTAGTCGAGCTTCTTCCTTGGTCCACCTCGAGTGAAGAGTTAAAGATAGCTCGCTTAATTCTACACCCTTGTTATGGAAAAATTTAAAGGAAGACGGTTTCGTTTGCAATGAACCTAGTACTTATTTGTTAACGACTTTATGATACAAGTAATTATTTTTGTTGGAAAAGGTTGTGAACTTTTAAAAGGTATAAGGTGTAATCCCGTGATGAGTGTGGATTGAAGAAAGTTCAGTGATTCTTAAAGCGTGAAGCGAGTCAACATTTTGTGTGGTGGTTGTTAACGAGAATATCACCGTGAAAATCGCTTGTGATAGAAGCAATCTAAAGATTATAAAATAACAAAAGAGATCTGAAAAAGAAGTTGACTTGTTGCAAAATCACAAATTTTATGAGAGAGGGAAGGAGCGACGCAGTATTAATCTTTGTGCAAAATTCTGGTGTCCTTTCAATGTACATAGACTAGTATTACACGTTGCCTGGGTAACTACGTTAGAACTTTCTAGACTAAGAAATCTGGTGTACTAAAAATGAATAAATATTTTTTATTGCCATAATTCTGATTACATAACAGGGGGTTAGATGTCCTAACGAAGGGTATGGTAGGAACTTCCTGTAAGTCCTTATAAGGAACGAGAAGTTTTTGCGCAGTACTTCCAAGTAAGGAACAATCTGCCGCCATCTAATTGGCCTAATTAGAAGACAAATTTCCCTGCGAAACATCCGTCCCGTTGTATATTATGTTACACCAAAAGAAAATAATGGGTTTATTATTTTCTCCTGGTTAAATATGAACTTGTTTGACATGGAAGAATTTGTATCCGCTGAAATTTAGGAAGACGAATATTAAACTTAATTGGTTTATGATTTTGACCTACGACCCTGTTATGTGGGCAACATTGAGAGCGCACAGTTTTAAAAGGACATGAAATGTATGTAAACTACTTGTAGCCAACGAAAACAGCTTTTGGTTCGAGTAACAGTAGTTGTCCCAAAGTTTTCACAATGTAGATACAAGTTTAAAATATCGTGTTTTTGAAAGATTGAAGAGGTATCAATTTGTCACTAATAAAGAGATTTATTTTGAAAGGTCTTCGTTTAATTTAATAGGATTATCTTTAATAGAACTGAAAAATCATCTTCAAACAAGAGGATATGCTCAGATCTTGAGAGCATAGGAAAAATGTCCGAACAACTGATATGCTTTCTGAGAGAATTGGTGTATTCAATACAGTCAACACCCTTGTGGTTTTTTACTCTAAAATAAAATCGGAAATATTCTGAGGGAAGAACGAAATGCGAACATTTCATTTGTAGAAAGCGATGACAAACAAACAACAGTATTTAAATATTAACAGGCAAATTAAGTTGAAGAAATCAAGTTGGTAACCAGTGAAAATCAAAACGTAGAAGAGAAAATAACTCAAACACGGGTATCTGATGATAAAATGATAACATAGCAAAGGAACATATCATTTACAAAGATCTAGTAAGATCTGTAGAAATGAGTTCTAGTAATTTGAGAAAATGTCTAAAATTGTTATTTGATAACAGAGAGCTGTTTTGTCAGTACCTTCGTCTATCACAAACTTAACATGTTCAGTAAATAAGCGATCCCTAGTTGCGATTCTTGAGAAGGTCGTGCGCGGTCTGTCGCTATCTTCACCATCCCACGCTATTCTTCATCTGTCTTGATGAAATTAATATTTTTGCAGTTGCTTATTCCTCCGAACTCATATATCACTTTTTTCCCCTCTAAGGTTAGATAGCACAACACACACAAAAACGGCAGTTATCTCGACACGGTCAAAATAATTTAAGGAAAGTCAAATCGAAGTATTTTTGAAATATTTTTTTTACAAGAAAAAAATCATCAGGACATTTCGTATACGACCGGGAACATCAGACAACCAACGCAAGCGAAAAATTGGTTGGTATGTACAAAGTTTACTGGAAGTTCACAGATTGCGTTAAGTAAGCGATGATCCTCAATTACAGCCTTCTCATGATTAGGCTTAGTTTATGACAGCATGTTTCAACAGATTCGATTTGGCAAACGTCGCTTAAGGTACGTGTTAATTGTTAGAGTACCAAAGGTGCGCGTAAGTTTCAATTGGAAAGAAGACACGTGGAACAGACTAACAAACGAGGGAAACTGGAAGTGTTCCATTTCAGTGGATTAAGTTTCTGTGAACTCGTAAGCCAATATATTATAAACTGTTTTTAATCTATTTCTGTTTTCTAATCTGTTTTTAATCTATTTCGTAGACGAATTCGTTGTCACAAGTCATCTACGTCGAGATTTGCGAACTTAAAATGTTGGGTTGACCACAAAAGACAAAATTTGTTTCTGAGGCTTGGGAAGATACCAAAATAGATAAGCATATAGAGTCTGTATGTAGAGTCTTCTTTCAGTTACTAACAAAACTTTGTAAGGCAGACAGCTGGTTAGAATTAAGATCATTATCAAAGAAGTGATATTGTAATGATGGAATATCAAACTCTCAATACTAGCACAGACAGAGATCTATGACGGTAAGTTTGGAGAATTTACCTTCCTTTTTGCGCACGGCGTTCCATCTGCCCATGGCATGTGATGGGTGGAGCAGCCTTTTCTTTTCCCAATCATCTTGACGCACCACAGGCGTCTGCAAGGTTCCTTATAGAAAATAGAGAGGAACAGAAGCTAAGGCACAGTGCCTCGCAAACAAAATCTTAAATATTCTTTGCAAATCCTTGCCTTGCGTATACTTTTCACAAGAAAATATTGAGAAAACTTCCTACAAAAGGCTAAAATTTTTTGTCAACATTACGTACCATATATGGACAAACCCTGGATTCCTCTCCAAATATCAATTGGCATTGTTTATCCACGCTGTACATTTCTCCCGGCAGAGTGCCATGATACTTCGACTGATTTTTTTCATTAGGCTTATTTTCTAGGCAAGATCCATACCCTAATCTGAAACAAAGGCGATTGCAAGGTAAGTAAGTTACAGCTACAAACAGATCAACGAAGCTTCTCTATTCAGGAGACACCTCACGAATTTACGGGTCCGGCACGGGTTTACTACGAACCAACATAATGACCAGCTCCTAGTTGGTTAGTTAGCTCAGTTGGTAGAGCACTACTCTAGTAAATCGCAAAGGTCATGGGTTCAAATCCCGTACAGGCTTGAAGTTTTTTCAGGCCTTACTTTCAGGACTGCTTAAGAAGTGTTCATTACGGCGAAGATCACTTTTACATTTATTTCCTAATCCGCAGTACACATATATGATTCTCATATATTCACAGTCATTTATTGTCGCAACCGACATGTTAAAGCATTAAACTGAAACTAGTTTTGTTACTTACTCTAAGAACCTTGTGATCTTTTCTCGGCTGCAGCTTGACCAAGACCACGGTTTGGTGTCAAAGCTTAATGGCTGGGCCATCAGACGTTGATCTCCACTGCTCCGTGTGCATAGGTTGTTATCTCCATCATGAGGAAGACTGAATCTAATGTATTGAAAGAAATAGGTAAAGGTAACAGAGGTCAACTCAGTTAATACAACGAACCTTTAAAGGAGGAAGTGGATAGGTTGAGATGAATGGGAACTTAAAGTAAAGAGATAGGGGGAGGAAATAATGAAACGCAGATAGAGACAGAAGAAATGGTGGCGGAGAGTTGAAGGGGAGATAAGGAAAAAAAGAAAGGGTTCTAAGGGAGGTGGAGAAGGAGAAGGAGAAAAAGGAGAAGGAACAAAGGAGGAAATGGAAGAGGGGGGGAGCTAGAGAAGGACAACACCGTCTCGCCAGCATGGAGGGTGCTTTCCATGATTGGAAAATGCATCAACTGTGTCGAATGTACTTGAATTTAAGGAAGCATAGATCTTTACCATTTACTGTGTTGACCTCATCTTCCCTCAAGAGGTGTGAGAAGTATGTTATAACATAAGCTGTGAGTTGTTTCAGCCTCCTGACTGAACGTTCTCTCTTAGATTCAAATTCTCTTTAAAAATTTGTGAACTTACAGGTGACCCAGTTCGTGTGCTATTGTATAAGCTGTGCTTAGTCCATTGTCCTCTGCCAAGGAGCAACTCCTTGGTGCTTGGCATATGGTTCCAAGCTCTGATAAACCTGGAATAACAAAGACATCAGTAAACCTTGACAGGAATGATAACACAGAGAACAACAAATTAAGGGGGTATTGTCTCCACAGATACTTTGTGGTAAGCACAACTTTATCATTGATCGACAATTGGGTCGACTGCGGAAAAAGAAGCCTGCGACTAGGCCCAGATGATTAAAGCGATAAAAATATAATAATAATAATAATAATAATAATAATAATAATTAGGGCTTGCTCGCAAGCTGCGCAAAAGGGTGTTTGGCTCCCGTGATCTGACAACTTCGACCAATATCGCTGTGTACCACCAATGTTTAATACTCCTTCTTAAAAGGAAAACGAGCTCATTTGTCACTGGCGAGATTTCTTAAATGTTGTAAGTTCAGATTACCTAATGTGTCACACTTTCCGGGCGATCTGCAGATATCTCTCCTTAAAAAAACCAAAGTAAAACAATGAGTTGATCAGCTGCTGAGGAAAAGTTATTACAGCTAGTTCATACAAACATAATGTTAAAGCTAATTAAGACAGTTTTAGCTTCGTGTCTCGTAAGCTCTTCTAAACTCCAGGACATGTAAAATCTCGTAAATCGAGCTTCTCTTTTTCTTATTCAGCTTTTTCTTTACACTTCACTTTCCGAACACTTCTCACGTTTCTGGTATGTTACACTTGTTTTCGGAAGTTTTGAGCCTACTGCTTGCGTTTAACAACGCTTTCCATCGCGTCTCTTTAGTGTTCTTCGGCGCTTGGTACCAACATAACCTTTTCTTTCCCTCTTTTTCTTTCTCTTTTAAACCTTTTTTTTTCATGTTTCAGGTGCTTTGGGAGGGCGACGGGTGTGTTTTCAACCAGTACATCATTCACTCCGTTTAGTGCCAGCCAAATGTTTTACTCCGGAAGAGCAAGGAATGTTTGTGTTTTTTCATGTTACCAACGCGGCTGCTCCGAGTGAAAGAACTGCTCGCGACTTTTTTTTTTCTTTGCATGCAAAATTTCCCTGTCCTTCTCCAAGTCTGTACATGCTCTTGCACATTTTAAATTCACGTTTCCAAATACAAATGACCAAAATACATTCCCGATATTGACAAAAAATTTTACCTCGTTAACAAGATGGCGGTATCGTGGCGGTCAGACTGACTCTCTTCTGACATCATATGTTTCTTCTGCCAGCGGCAGAAACTTTTCAGAGTTCGCATTGCGTCTAACGAAATATGGAAACCAGGCTGAAATCAATAAAACAGACAATCATTTATTTACGAACACTGCAAACACGTTTGGCCATTGTAAGTAGCCTATCAAACCTTTTGGTCATTTACTACAGGAGTTTCTCCCGTTTTTTGTTGAAAGTAGTGACTAGAAGCATATGCGCTTGTTACAGATGAAATAATACTTATTCGTAGTAAAGACCCCACCACTTTGGCAAATTTCCCCAGGCCAACCAGTTGAATAGGAGTGTCTTTCTTTTAATTATTTTTTTCCTCTAAGAACGTTGGAAACCCTAGTTTATCTGCTCTCGTTGCTTGGCTAAATTTTTAAGATGTGATTTTGTGATGTGATTTGATAAAATTCAAACAAGATGAAACATGCGATTCACTTCCAGTGCAGACGTCTTTGCAGAAGATCAACTTCCGGGATTCTTCACTACATTTGTGGTCTGATTAAACAAAACAGGAAATCGCTCTACGGAGTTTTCCTGCTGTTTATACCACTTCCTTCGTTTTCTGTGCATTGGGAAGATCTCTCACGAATTTTTTTCAGCAGCCCTCAGCGCCACGGCACAGTCGCCATTTCAATATTTTTCAATCCCAGAAACTAAATATCAATTTTCCACTCAATCAATTATACAATTTTTCTAGTTTTAACTCTGGCGGTTCGATGTTAATTCGAGCAATATTTCCTGGTTAATGTTGTTCTTTCTTCTCAAACTTGCTCGAAAAGATATGGATAACGGGAGAAGAAATTCCATCTTGGTCACTCTTAGGAGTGAGGACACTTCTAAAGGGAGTTTCCATTTTGCCCGCCACTTAGGTGCAATTATGAATTTTCAGTGGTTCGTGACAGCGATGAAATGACTGTAAAGGCTCTGATTTTTAAAATTAAAATAATTCAAAATTTTTCTTCTCATAATAGATTTTAATCCTTGCTCCCGCATTGCTTTTTCTTTCCTCTTGATAAAATATCTTTAATCTTCCTATGTTTATATTTTGTGATTTCCCTCAACTGGTGATAGTTTTACATGGTCAAAATGCAAACCGCGGGACATTACAACTGGACGTCTTTAACCCTTAAACCCGTAAGAGTTAATATATAGATTTAACCAAGCCTAAAAGCGGAGCTCGCATTTTTTTTCCCGCACGTCTCAAGGGCACAACGCCTTGCCCCGGCCAGGACTAGAACCCGGGTCGTCCGACTCGGAGCCCTGTGCACTGACCGCTGTGCCCGCGATACAGTTGACCACGCATGTTAAAAGTAACACCTTGTACTGTCGTACATCCAATTTTTTTCGGCTTGATGGATTACTACTATTTTGTATAATTATGGGGCTGCGCTCTGCGAGCTCCGCTATTAGCATCTAATTTATCTTTTAAATTTCACTTCTAAATCAAGCATCAAATCACGAGAATGAAGGAAAGATCACTAACTGAAGAAGTTCTTGATTATCTAACAAATTCTCCTTGTCAGCACCTTAGGAAATGTATAGAAAACAATGCGGAGAATATGCATACTGATGTTACAGGGTAAAGGGTTAAAAGTTTGGTTTAATTTAAGATCCATACGTTCTTGGTGTCCAGGTAAGCTATTTTCACTACAACAATGTTTATAGCGCAGCCAATACTTCTGTCGCGATAAATTTGAGCAACCTGTTCAAGAAAAGAGAAAAAAAATCGTCAAGAATCTAAAAAAAATGTATTAAGAATAACAACGAAGCCAACACAACATAAATTACGAGCAGTTCCCTCATTTTTGCGAATTTCGTCGCGCTGGTCAAAAACAAATCAGCGATGTCAGCGCCCAGCTCGGAACTCTGAGGCCCTGGCATCAATTTTTTTAAATTTTTTACGAGCATTCCCTGCTTTTTGGCGAAGTCCGTCGCACTTGTCAAAATAAAAATCAATGATGTCAGCGCGCAGCGCGGAATTCTGAGGTCCTAGCATCATTTTTTTTTTCTTTGACTCACGCGACGGACTTCGCTGTAAAAGAGGGTCTGCTCGCACTCTACCGTGCAACAAAAACTCTCAGTCTCTAGTAACGAAGAAGCTACTGTTGGAATGGTGAAACGCATGGTTTGTTTCCATTATAAATTGCGAATAAACGTAAGAAAATCGATCAGACCTCCATAACGAGCCCGTATTCTTCTGTACTCAATCATATTTCGCAGTCACTTGCCGAGCCTCAAGCCCCCTTAGCAATCGTTTTATCCCATATTTCACGCAATACGCTCTATCTCTTTCGCGTTGTACAGGAAAGGAGGAGACTACCTGCCGTTGGTTTTAAGAATACCACAAGTCTCACCAGGAATTATACAAGTAAAACACATGACACGTTCTGCGTCAGGGCTGATAGGAGGCTATCGTGGAAAAGACCGGGTATAGTGGCGCGAACAAGATCAACAAAGCAGTTCTTATCTGCTAACTTCAAACATGAGAATATGAGGTCATGCGATATTACTAATACGCAGGCAAATTGGCAAATCACGAGTGAGCGATAAACTTTGAATCATCCTCAAGAAGTCTGCGCAATTCAACGATACACTTGTTCTTAACAATTGTGCACCTCTGCTTTTTACACCTTGTGTGTGTGACAAATCGCAGAGAGATTTTAACAGTTACAAAGTGTTTTCCTCAGAGCATGATGCACAAAGCGACTTGTAAAGGAACTACTTTTATGTTCAGTGCGCCGTGGACTTAGCTTATTTGGAGACGAGAATTCATACGAAATCTTGCACACAGACGCCTGCCAAACGAGGAATTTCAAATCTAGCTTACAGTTGTATATAAAACGCGAAGATTTCGCGTGATGCCTCTATCTTCGCTTATCTCTTCGTTTTACTTCCTTTCTGTAACGATTAATACAAAATATTTTTTTTGCACCAATTGATCATTGAAAAAAAAAATACTTGTGACGGATAATTCCGTAATAAACGTGTAATTTTGCGCTTTCCACAGAAGGATATAAACCGAAATATCCCTCACTATGAAAAAATATTTAAAACAAAAGTCGTTAACGCCCTAGAAAGTAGCTATTCACAATTAAAAGAAAAAACGGATCAATTTCAGTATCCTAGCAACTGCGCACCTATCCCTCCCCTAATCCAACTTTAACCAAACTTTGTCACCATTTGACTGTTATTGGGTAAGGGGGGGAGGGTAGGTGTGTCATTGCTTAATATAAGTTTGGACGTACTTAAAGAAGGTTAAAAGAAGAGAAATAATTGATAACTGATTCCGATAATATGTCACTTACCACACCCATCAGAGTAATAATGTAGCTTTCCAAATCGGCTTTGCTATCAAAAGCGTCAACCATAGTTTTATCAGCAACCACTAATGTTTCGACGAAGCTCTCACCGAGGCTTCTTTTATGTCTTTTCCTCGTATAGCTTTCATTGATGGGGCGTTGTGGCTGCCCACGTAAATGCGGGAGAGGTTTGTTGGTGTCTAAAATCAGAGTCCAAGCAGTGTCGTGTTATGGAAAATTTAGTTCAATCATTTTGCCTTAAGTATATAAAGTAATCTTGTTGGGTGTAATTACTCCAAATGCTGAGAGTTGTGAAAAGGCTCGAAGCTGAAGCCTTCGTAGGAAAATTCAAGTGAGGCCGAAGATTAAAAAAAAAAAAAAAACGCATCTCCTTTTCCACAACTTTACCTGATTTACACCACCATTTATGGGTAGGAAAGACAGTTTACCTTAAAATGCTTTGGTGCATTATACACGAGAGCAAGAAGGTTAACTGATTCACAATTAGGAATAGCATGAGTTCACCACCGCTATTTACAGAGTCGCTTTTAACATCCTCATGAATCTAACGAGATCACCATTGTGATCTTGTGAAGAATCTGAGATCCTCATGCATATCATGCATATCAACAATCAATAATGGTTCTGAGACCAAGTGGAGAGCAATTTTGTCTGCATATCATATGATTACAGATATACAGTTTGTTTACGAGCTAAGAAATTATGGCGAACCTTAAGAAACAAATAAACATCATTTAAATTATTTCATAACTGTAAAGAATAGCACTTCGCAGAAGTGAAAGTAACAGCGCGCACTTAAGAGCGTACATAACAGCGCGCGCCTAAGAGAGTACATAAAATGACAGCGAGCGCACATAACATCGTGCGCACAGAAGTCAACAAAACAGCGCTCATCTAGGGGCAATACATTACAAAGTGCGCAAAGAAGTGCAATAAAAACGTGCGCAGTGCGCAAAAGAGGCACATAACTATAAGGGCGTAAGAGTGTACATAACAATTTGTAAGAAGCCAACTGAGTGCAAAACTTTGAAGAACTGCGACAGAAAATTTCATCAGAAGACTTACACCTGAGTGAAAATGTCCTAAAATTCACTCAAGAAACCAAAGGCTGGCCGCACTGCTAAAAGAATTGATTGAAAAGGCATTCCTCAGCTGTTTGCCAAAGTGATCAAAGCGTTGCATGACAAGCAAAGGGCAATGAGTGACAAGAGGATATGATTTGCAATTAAGCATCTGACCAACGTCATTTAAAATCGATCACGAAAGCATTAATAACAAGGAGTTACGTTTCGACCGTTCGTTATTGCAGGTTAATCCTGTTTAAACGTAACATGGAATGCCCACCGTGAACACGAAGATCGTAACACTATTCAACAGAATAAATGTGGCCACAAATAATTATTGTTAATATCTTTAAATTTGACGTGACCTCATTTTTTAGGCGAGTCTGATTGAGCATTGGAGTGATACGTCAATTTCTTTATTCTTCATGCTGTGTTTATGACAAAAAGAAAATTGTAAAACAATTTGCAAATTCGCAAAATTCTTTGGTTTTCAAAGTGAAATATTAATTCAATTACATCAGGTTATGAGGTTATTTTACGTTTATCAACCGCGTTCAAGAAGCAGACCGTGAGGCTTTTAAAGAGTTCACTAATAGCAGGAGTCACCGGTTGAGCAGGAACACCGAAAAATGTGTTTATGGAACAAGATAGTATTCGGAAAATCTGAAAAATTCGTAACCTTCTGTCGTTAAGGAATGACCAAACAGAAGTGACATTTCGCCATCGCACAGAGCTTAAATACGTCTCTGCGTTCTATAACAGATGGCAATTAACCACTTGCTGAAAAGAATTGAGAGGAATTTCTTGATCCAATTTGCAGGCTGTTTCTGACGTAACACAACTGTATTTTTGCTATATTGAAGCAATAAAACGCCCTCTTTAAGAAAAAAAAGGCACTGACAAATGAAATCCAAAAGATATGGTTTTCAGACAGCCAAAACGAAAAGTAAACTTTAATGGGTTAGTTTGTTGATCGTATCGTGTCGTTGCGGGTTGACTTACGGGAACACTGTCAAGTTTTACGTCAGAGATTTCTAAGACAACCTTGTTTCAGTGTCGACCGCGACAACCTATCCATGTCAAGTGTGCCTCAACCTCTGCAGCGTTCCCGCGCTATCACGCACACGGCAGAAAGAGGCATTAAGTCGACTCGTATTAAGGTACAGTTAGCTGCGCAAAGAAACTCACCAAAATTAGAGCTTAATTTTCCTCTTTTGCAGATTTGTGCACTTATAGTAAAGCAGATGCAAGGCAAGAGTTACTGTATACATACACTCTTCGCGCGTAAAACAAACAAATCGGAAACGTCCGATTCGCTAGCAATCCAGCAAGGTTGAAAGGCGTATTTATTTGTATTAACTGAAGTCGATCTCACAGTGTCCTATCTGATTTGGCATACGACATGATGTGACGTAAAATGCACTTTTTGTCATAACTCATGTCAAGGTAGATATAGAATAGTGGTACTTTGAAGCAAGATAAATTTCCTGTATTGCGGAAAACGTGCATAATTGCGGGTTGATTTTACTTCTTTTTAACCGTATTGTACGCACAGACGGATCGTGTGTAATGTAAATGAAACTTACCCACAAGTCCACACGTCGACGGAGCATTGCTAACATCGTCTCCAAGAGCAGAATGACGAAATACGATATGGAATTTCCTGAGATGCGCGTGTATTTTTGAGTTCCGTTCTTCAGCAGGTTCGACTAAATAGCGTTGGCCACTCGAGACGAACGAACCATGCTGTAGAAGGAGAGAAAGTGGACACCTTATGATCAGAATTTAACTTAAAACTATCACTCTTCAAAACAAAAATGAAAAAGAAAATAAAATCTACGCGCGTTTCAGGGGGATTTTACATATGCAATTCTAATGAACCCAAACTTGTTTGTTTTTCATGATTAATGTGCTTAACGGAGGAAGTGGTTACTCGACATTCTTTTGACTAATTAAATACCCATGTACCAGCGGTTTTAGTATAATAAGAACAATGTAATTATTTTTTTCATATGTATATTTGAAGTTGCACAAGGTGTCGCCACTAAGACGGGAACGCGTGAGTTGCGAAAAATTGCTAGTATTGATTTCCATGGGGTCATTACCGCATGAAACCACTTCCGGTAGAATTGTAAACCCAAAAATCTGAAATGGCAACCTCAACTAACCCGATCCCTTGAAAAAAATGTTTTCAAAATTATCCCGTGTGAAATAACTCTGGATTAGATTCCGTTCATTATCACAAAGCCCTCTTCACAGGACTAACCAGTGTAAAGAGTTTTCAACTCAGTGTTTATAAGCTTGTCAATTTACATGTCCCTGGCTGAAAGTCGGTCGGACAGGCCCCGTTAATTAAGTACATAAATAAAAGACGTTTTCATCACATGGATGAGAATCACATGGAACTGTTCTAAATCGAATTAAAATTACGGAACGGTGAGCGGTAAGGAACAGGAACACTGCCTGAGTGTTACAGTACATTCACAGCGCTGCGCGGTTGTATAAAACAAATCTATGGAAATCAAAGCGCGAATTAAAACATCAATTATAACAACATATGTAAACAGGACAAAGATACTTACAAGTCCGTTGCACAAATTAAACACGGCAGTAGAATTTGGCTCTCCCTGGATTTCCCCACGATAAAAACAGTGCTGCAAATTCCCAGAGAATGGAAGTCTCCTAAGATCACTGTAAATATGCTCTACATTAAGTGCAGGCGATATAAAGCTCGCATCGCGCTCCAATCGGAATCGAAAAGTTTGACCAAACGCAGCAAGTCTATAATAAACTGTGGCCATCCCCCATCCGTTGTGTTCGTATCTAACAAAATGTTTGTTAAGCGGATGGCGTTTTCCGAGGCGATTCACTCGCTCTACGATTGTCATCTCATACTCAATACGACCATTGTTGTTGGAGATACCTCTAGGTAACGGCGTGCGACCTGTATCGGAGAAAAATCCAAGGTAATTGTTATAAACACACTAAGAACTGAGAGTTTCGACTTACGCTTAGCAGCGTTAAAACGTAACAATTTCCACTCACCTTTTGCATATTTCTTGTGTGTCGCTGCACAAATTTGCTGAATTAGAAGAATTATTAATACACTGCAAGATATTCTCTTCATGGTTCAAGATTTCGGAGATTTGGAGTTGTGCCCTTGATTTGCGGGGACTTTCTCTGGAGTGTTTTGTTAGACAGGACTTCAAGGAACACTCACGGTGACTAGAGAATTGACCAATTACTGGCCAGCTCATCGATAGCGACGTTATGTGTGATGACACATATCACCTGGTGAGAATAAAGAAGTTCTTCATAACAAATCTGTATTTTATTCTTTACTGGGATACCTGTGGTAGCCCAGTCATAAAACGCCTTTGTTTTTTTGTCGTCTTTTTTTCCTCCGCCACAAAATGGAAAAATTGCGCAATCGTACCCAGTGGTCATAGGGCCCTCAACACCAAGACAACTAACTGTGATCCAATGAGGGTGAAAGTGTTCCTATGCTGATCACGTGTGTTATCTTGATGATGATTGACGCTGTCATGCACAGGAGATGGCCGGGTCACATGACGAACCACGAGATTTTTGCTTTTAACCCTTTAACTCCTATGAGTGACCAAGGCAGAATTTCTCCTTACAATATCAATACAATATCAAGCAGATAAGTGATGAGAATAGAGAAAAATATCAATTTGGGGATAATACGGTGATCCAATAATAAATTCTCTGAACTAACACTGTAAGAATTGTGTGGTTGACGGTAAGGAGAATGACAAATTTGATCTGGGAGTTAAAGGGTTAAAACTCTTTAGTCAGCCACTTTGTATTTGTTCTGGGGTTGTTGTTTTGGCGATGGAGGTGTCACGTTTTTGGTTTACGATTACCTGGAGCTTTACCTCGAGCGGAATTTTTGGAGCGGACTGATCGAGTCGCGAGCGCTTGTAAGTCTTGTATGCCTTGAAAGCTATGAAAGCCTCGTATGCTAAGTATGCCAATGTCCTAGTTGAAAAACGTGCACTTGTTGAAAAAAGCAAAATCTTAAATCTGAAACCAAACTGCATATATTCTATGCAATCTATTAAACAACACTACTACCGTGAGACTGAAGAACAAAATTCTAATGGATGCAAACTGCTTGTGAAGAAAGACGCCATGTTGAATTCACTTGATGCCCAGGAACGTAGCTACGATAACAGTACGAATGGTATTAATTTCACGATCAGAAAGGTGAATCTTATGTTTGTTTTTATTGTAGTGGTAGGGGTATTCTTTTTTAATAAATACGTGATCCAAAATCCTGCGTCTTTTGAGTATAATGTTATAATGTTATCTCTTGTTTACACAATTGTCTTGTGGGCTAATTTCTACGTAAAGTTGTTGATGTCTCCAACAAAAGCTACCGTGATTAGCTTCGATGAATGTAAAGTCTTTGAGAAAGCTGCTCAGTTATCCGTTATTGTATATGATAATAAGCTTAATGATAGCAATGATGAAGCATTTTCAACAAATGCAGTCTGTTACTGTAGATCTCGATACAACAAATTTGTTTATTTTAATCGCCCTCGTACACATAATATTCGTGTTTATGATCGTGAGCCCAGAAGAATACCAAAGAAAAGAATTTCACGTATTTGAAGAAATCCTGGAAGGTAAGACGTTTACTTCGAACCTACATCAGAAAAAGCATACCAAAGTCTTCCCGAATGCATCTTTTTACAAATAAAGCTCGTGAAAAAATATATGCACATGGAATCAGATGCGAGAATTAAGGAACAACGAAATATCCCTCTTCTGCAGTAAGGAGAAAATATCGAAAGTCTAACAAATACAGGATACTGAAAATGCAAAACCAAAATCCACATGTAATAAAAAGTCAAAAGCCAAAGCAGTCGAATGCATGGAGGTCTGATTCAGTACCAAATGTTTATAAAAATATGAATCACAGGGTTAATTGTTGAAGTCCAATCTGTCTGGGGATATAGAAACAAACCCTGGTCCTGTTATTAATTCTGTTAAAACAATTAAAGCTCCTTTCAGTCAAGACAATGTGGCAATGTTTGGGTTAAATGCTGGTACACAATGTGTAGGGGGGGGGGATGGTATTGTATCCTCAGTAGACTTGGTAAATATCATGAACATTGAAAATGAATTGTATTCTGGTCTATCTAGTCTATTCAGGTAATTCTAGTTACTGTTAACAGATGTACCTGAAATGATAATGGTTTTTGATATGAATTATCAGCTTCAATATAGTCCAAGCTATACTAGTACTATACATGGTACTTGTGAAGTACAAGATTTCAATTATTGTATGTCATTTGCTAATGCCATGCAGGCTTTGCTAGGACAAAATTACAATTCCTTTTTTTTAACAATCCTTAGTACTACAGTAGGTTTTTACTGTAATGGTGATGTTAAGTTTAAGATATTTGATTCTCATGTGGTAGAGATTCATATGGTATGCCCCATCCTCAAGGAACTTGTGTGCTGTTGGAAGTTAACACCTTAAATGAGCTGATAAACTATTTTCAAGGTCATTATCAAAATCCAAATGTTTTATTTGAACTCAAAGGTGTACATATTAATGAAGAACAATGTGATATGACACATTTCTATTCAACAGTTGTCAGCTGTCCCCCTTGAAGCAAATCATGCAGATGCTGATATTACAACCATTCATATTCCCTATTGTGCCACATCTTTTTGTAGCATTTGTTTTTCCATGATCAAATATTGTGGCTGACCATGCAAACAAGTGTTACAAAGAAAAACTCATGGTAATAACCATCCACTGACTATTAACAATTTCCCAAGGACTTCAAATATATGATGCAAATATTAGTAGTGCCTTTAATTTGGAGAAACAAGGCAAATTATTGCTTCAGAAGCTAATCACAGATAATACTAGGGATAATACTGGGTTTTTAATGTGGATTTCAAACTATTACTTTAGCTGTATTTTTCAGCACAATGAATAAATATGAAAACAAAAGCAAAAAGTGTTAAGTGTTTTATTATAAGATTCAGTCCTAATGGTACACTTGATATATTTGAAAAAATGAATGACATAGATATTCTTATTCAGTCATAGGGGGATATAAAACAATTCCAGAGTAAAGATGAAGAATATTGTGTTAAATTTATACGTTCAACTAATTTGTCAAATGCTGGAAGACAAAAGGTAATGGTAAAACATAAGTCTCATAATCAGAAAGAACTACATACAAAAAGGAAAAAAAAAGCTATGCACAAATGAAACCTGCCATGAAAAAAAAAGTTTCGTCTGATAAAGCAACATGGTACAAGTCAATGGATCCTGCAGAAAAAGAAAAGCTTTTATCTCACAGAGCTGAGTGGTATAAATCACTGGATCCTAAAGAAAAAGAAAAACTTTTGTTCAAATCAGCAGAGTGATAGAAATCACTTGGTTCTGTAGAAAAACAATCTTTTATGTAGCAGAGCAACTTGGTAGAAATCACTGGATACTGCACAAAAGCAAAAGAGAGCTGAGAATGGTTTGACTTGCTTGATTCTGCACAAAAACAAAAAAGAGCAGAATGGTATAAGTCATTGAATCCTGAAGGAAAAGAAAAACTTTTGTCTGGCAGAGCAAAATGGTATAAAACACTGGATCCTGCAGACAAAGATAAGATTTTATCAAAAGTCCAAGCTAATAAGGAAGCCTATAGAAACTCAGTTCAACATGATTTAGATCACAACTTTTCAAACTAAGATTAGGGAAGGTCCATATTTTTAAATTTGCTCTGTTTGTAATAGAAAATTATACAGAAAAACTGTTATCCAGTAAAAAAAACAAACGTACAACACTCAGCAAGAACTATTTACTGACATTAAGTCATTTGATGAAAATCAGTACATTTGTAACACCTGTTACACAAAAGTTTTGAAAGGGCAAGTCCCATGTCAAGCTGTATGTAACAAATTACATGTTTATGAACTACCACCAGAGTTGTCCATTCTAGAGAAGCATGAACAGATACACCACAGAGAATAGTGTTTGAAAAATCAGTAGTCATGCCCAAAGGTCAACAAAGAAAGATTAAAGGTTAAATCTGTAATATACTAGTTGAATATGATCAAACATGCAATATATTACCACGTCCCCCAGAAAGATCTGGAATAATACTGTTGAAACTGAAAAGAAAATTGGAATTTAGAGGTCATGTCTATTTTCAAGCAGTGCGCCCACAAGTAGTAGATGACAACCTTTTTTGAAATAGCTGTATGCCCCTGGCCACACTTGAGCTCACTATTTCAGTATACTATTCCGACACCCGTAGTATCACTACACTTGATCTCAAGGATCCAGGACCATCCAGGTATCCCAGTTAGCCTGCTCACAGGGTCCATTTTAAACTTAAAATTTGCGTGTTAGGAACAGCCTGCAAATTGATTTCGTTTTGACTACAAGGTGGGTTGTTTGTTTATACTGTGGTTGAGATACAACAAGCGAATTCTCATTTACGTCACGGAAATCATTACGAATTTTCACAGGACGGTTTCAATTTAGCGCTTATAGCCGTGAGTAGCGGCCTATAAAACTCAAATGAAAGGAAAGTTTATGAAAGGAAAACAGCCAAGAGCTCGATACAAATCAGTGGCTTTGTTTATACACAGAGCTACCTTAAAATGTCTAGGGTACGAGAGAGTTTTGAGATGATCACAACACTCGTAATAACAATGAAGCTGATTTGAGCGACCCGATGTCGTTCAAAGCGCTGAAAAGATTGTCATAGCTGCTAGCGAATAATCTTCGCAACACAATAACAATCAAAACGAGTCAGAAAATTTGGATTCAAGGCAATTGAGAGCACAAATGCCTTATAAAACACCGTTTTCATCACGACAGTCGCGCAAGCAGCAGAAACTTTTTTATCTCTTCCGTTTGCTATTGACCACAAACAAAAATCAATATTTATATCACACTTCTCAATAAGCACCAGTAACTGGTGATCTACCAAGCTACGACAAATATCGCACGATCTGGAAGTCACATCAGGTCCGAAGTCTGATAAAAAGATATCAGTGCTGGTCACATCGCAAAGCTTCGGCATCACTTATAAAATTCTGAAGCGATAACAACTTATTACAACTAATAACATCATCAAGTTTCGTATTCCTACAATCGCCTATAGTGTTTGCATCATGGCGTTCCGTTAAAAAAATGGTTAAAAATTGCCCAGTTGAGATTTCTTCGTCCCACATGCAAAGATCTTTGCGGTCTAACTGTCAGCGGATTTGCGTTCCTAGACCTCCAAATTGCGTCTGTAGGTGTAGGCTCATCGCTTAAAAATTCTGTCTGTCCTTAAACCAATGTTGAATTTAACACGTGTTTCGACGACTAACGCGTAGTGAAGGCGATTTTCGGATTCATTTAAACAAAACGAAACATTCAAGAATTTAAATTGATTAAGGTGGCTCGCGTTTGCTTTGCAAAGCGCTGAAAATTTATTTGCAAAACAACCGCAGATTCTACGACTCCATAATAGCAAAAAAGCCGATTTGACAAAGCTCATAATTCTTAGAAACCCTTACAAATCGCGTTTTTCAAGTTGCGTACTACGCGTACGAACTCCAGAATAAAGATTTGGGGCCGAAAAAAAGAAAAAGATGATTTAATTGAAGCAAATTATCGTAGTTTCATAGGCTACGACGACATTTCAAGCTCTCTAAACAAAGTACCTCATGCTAGCGAATTCGCGTGTTTTCAAACCCTAAGGTTGCTCTGGTAACAAGTTTAATCTGAAGTGATGTTCTCCTCTTCCTCCAGAAATTTAGTACTTTCTTCACATCAGTTGGCAACAATTTATATTTGCCACCTTGCTCAGCTATTCATTTAGAGTTTAAATATCAAAGTTCAAATTCTCAGCATTTATCAAGTGCTTCCTCATAGAACAAGTTGGAAGCATGTAATTTTTATGCGCTCTGTAGATCCTCAACAGTGATCGCATTAAGCGCATGCCTGAAAGTATATTGATAATTTGGAGGAAATTCGATTCTTGCCAAATCTCGGATACATTATAAACAACCAAAAGAATTTCTCCTGTTTTGACATTTGTACTTTCAACACAAAGATATATTTGGTTTTAACCCCTTGCTGTCGGAAGTAATAACGTGATTTCTTTAACCCGTTGTGTAGGATGCGCTCTGGATTTCAATTCCTTCCATGCCAACCCACGCATGTGATTAAATTAAGTCTTGCAACATTGTATATCTACGATATACATCCATACCATAATTTAAATCTTACTTGATAAAGCTAGATAAGGAAAATCCACCATTAAAATCGCCATAACTAGTTAAAAAGCCTTGTCATGCACTCGGCGAGGTTTCCGTATTTGAGTAATTAAGTAACTCTAATCCGCTCTCTGGTTTCGGTTTTTTTCGGATAGGGTCTTTTTCTTTGATTCAAAACAGTTTTACTTCTGATTATGCAAGCACTTAATTTACAGTATCCAGGTTTTCTTAACCATTCATCATTGAGTACATAAGCTCTTTGTGTGAGCTGATTTCTTAATAAGCTGAGAATTCTAAGACTATTAATGATATAGTTGGATGACAATAAAGAGCTCAATTATAAACGTCGAGTAAGACACGCAATAAGCAACACCAAAAGAAACAATCATTTTTTGACGTTTTAAGCCAAGACCTACCGTTAGGAATTTACAACAGAAATCCACTTAGAATGAACCATCCACGCGCCTTGATTGGAAACTAGATGCGGAATTAAGTGTAGGAATTTGGTAATAAAAGCGAATAAAGGAGAAAGCTTACAAACCGTCAGCCTCATAAAAAAAAAACTCCACCGTCTTTAAAAGCGCAACAATCTAACTAAGACTCAGTCTGTCTTCCCACTTTATTGTTCCGTCCCCGACGATGTACATACACCGATATCACGCACCGCCATCTTTGATCGAGTGCCGCACCAAAACGAGGCTGGACGGGCATGCGGTCATTTGGAGGGTTGCGTTACATGGAGTTTGAGTGGAAATAACTCGCAAATATGGCTCACGATCATTGCTGTGTAAATTACTGTACGAACGACAAACGAAACGAAAGTGGTCAGAATTTGTCGTTTTTCAACTTTCCTAAAAATTCTTCACAGAGATCGAAGTGGATTGCCGCGATAAAGCGAGATGAAGGGACGCTTTTTCAGGTGAGTGTCGAGTCGTGACTACAGCGAGCTGTCAAACGCACGTGTGCACTTTTGATATATATGTTCGGGAAGTTTTTCGATTTAAGACTCAGTTAGTTCCCGTCTTACTTGCTTCTTACACGTGAATTGCGTACTCGATTCATATCCAGAGGAACTATAGACTCATTACATTAGATTTTGGTCGATTCTGGCCGAAACTGTCAAACGCACATGGCACCAGTTTGTTTGTTTTCATTGACTCGAATATGATTATTAATATTCCATGAGATTCTCCCTTGTTATCAGCGATTTAATTCAGAGTGTTAAACTCGTTTCCTAGATCAAGAAAGGCTCTACTCTAGTGTGTTCTGCTCACTTCAAGCCAAGCGATATGTTTAAAACTATAACAGGGCTTATACGTCTGAAACCAGGAGTTGTGCCTTCGCAGTTTCAATGGACAAAGTCCAGCCAAGACCGCCCACAAAATAAACTACAAGAGTTAAAAACTATGGCAGAACAGCAAGAACAAGAGGAGCGACGACAATCTTTTGTCGATTCATTCCAGCAGGATGTCAAAATGGAGGAAGGGGAGACTGCATCAGGAGGCCAGGGAGCCAGTGCCAGTGCTAGTGATGAGCAAATGGAAGAAATGGCTACGGACGAACCGGAAAACGAAAACATAGAACCCGCCGAATTGAGTGCAGTGGAACAAATTGAAATCCTTAAAGCACAAATCAGTGATTTAGAGCAACAAGTGGAAGATCTAAAAGGGACCAGGTTTGGAGCTGAGCCCCTTTTGCCACTTTCGTTGGCTGGTTCAGTAAACCAAATATGGACAATTTGCTGCCTTCTTACAACCTTTAGAGGGCCACTATATTGAAACTATAACTTGCCTGTTAGTATTGTGTAGTTCTATTACATTTCCTTACCCCCCCCCCCCCCCCCATCTCCCAGCATCTGGAAATGCAATTAACCTTCAAATGTTTCTTTAATGTTTTTGGTCTTCATGAACCCAACCCTTTCCCCTCCCCTTCATCTCCAGGTATTTACAATCCTTTCTATGGGGGCAGTATTGAGATTTTTTGGAGCTACACTTCCTTCAGCAAAACAAGGGTTAGCAATAAGAGTTGTAACAGTTAACCAGTTACTTAGAAACAGGTGACAAATAAATCAAAGATTGGATTTGACTTTACAAAGAACAGTTTTTTACAATTATTTCAGTGATTCCAGAAAAAAAAATCACCTCTTCCTTTTGGGAAATTATGGTGAGAGGGTAATTTTCCTCATTTCCAGGGGGATTTCTGATATGGCCCCAAATCATTATTTTAAAGGTTTACAAATTTTAGGATAGAGGTGGTGCCCCCTTGTAAGGGAGGTTCGAAATCAAATTCTCTATACAGCTCACATGAGTTGGTTACATGTACTTAGTCCAAAAATCCTAAATCCTTTCATAAATTATTTGTCTCTGCTGCTGCAGCATACATCCTATTTCAAGCACTTATCAAAACATTAGGCTTAGTCATACAGATTTTTTTAACTATGCTTCACAAAGCAGGCTATGCCCCCACTTTTTTTAACAGTTCAGGGAGGAGGTATTCAAAATAAAATTTGTCTAATTTCATCTTCATCTCTGAACAAAATTCTGCATCAAACCTCACTCTTTCTAAATGAAAGTCAGATTTACAATAAACATAAAAATCTACCCATTCACAACCTGTCAACATCATCTGTCCCATGATCTGGTAGTAATAGCTATGTGTTTTTCGAAGTTTATAAACCCCATTTACACATTTCAGATATTTCAGCTGCGAGATTGAATCCGTAATAGGGCACTTGATTTCCAGCAGCCCCCAGGGATTGTTTTCAGAGGGATCATAGACCCTTCGATCTGGAGAGGCAGCCAGATGTGGACATGATGGGTTGATAACAATCCCGGCAGGGAAAACATCGCAATCTCCACTGTCAGCATATGCAGACGCTGCCTCTTCTTCTGTATTTATACCATGCCTCATGGCTGCAGTTTGTACAGTCTTCTTTAGTTGCCTTGCTGCCAGTGATTCAAAGTCAGCCCTTCGGGCACAAACATCTTTAAATTTACTCGAAGATAGCCTCTGTGCCCTCAGATCATGCCACTTCTGAGTGTCAGACTGCTCCCTTGTTTCTTCCTCATATAAACAGGATTGTGCTTGTGAGACACTAAGCCCTTCAGCAAAGTTAAGTTCTGCCAAAGTAGGCACAAATGTATAATTGCTTTTAAGCAATGGTACACCAAAAGGCAGTGGCTCCTGTGGCCCCTCAACATTAATGTGAATTTTTGGATCATTGGTTGTGTTCTGACGTTGTTGGTATGATATAACTGAGCCATGATCTACTCTCCCTAGTTTACTATTCACATAGTCCAAACTGTCAGTTTCTGGAACAATACTGTTTACTTGCATGTCTTCATATTGTTTGAATATGTTTCTCATAGAATCAATGATTTTGGGTGAACCAAAATGTTCTGGAATCGGATTATACAGAGTGGACCGTACTCCATCTAACCTGCGTATTTTCTTTTTTTGTGTTGCATCATTGCTCGGTGGTTTCACTTGCTGCACCAGCACCTCTTGCACCTCGCGGGGATTGATTCCTGCTGTCCTTTGAGGAACGTGCCATGTTTGTGGTAGACTTGTTTTTGACATGGCAGGAGGTACACTTTTTAAGCCCAGTTTTCTATAATGCTCAAGGAGGTAAACCAGCCCTATTGCATGGTTACAGAGCCCTGCACCTGCTTCACAGTTGCAGGAGGTACTGGTTATTTTAACTTCGGGAGTCCTTGATATCTCAACCTAAAAAAAATTAAATGGATAAATATCTGCTGTGAATGTGTGTGTGTATGTTTTAAGAATTAACTCGTATGAAAATTACATCAAGCAAAGTTCGAGCTGAGACAAAACTTAAGTATTATAAATAAGCTTACCTGTAACCTCCATGGCTCTTCATTTTTTCTCTGTGATTTGTAGCTTCGAGCTCTAACAATTACTTCTGTATCCTGAGTTTTTACTGAAAGCAAAGTGCGAATATGGAAGTTTAATACACTATAGATTTTGCACAAGAGATTTCGAATGGCGAATCGTGCAATAAACGAAAAAAAAGCACCATCTAAGATGCTTAAAGAAGCATGCGTAGCGTGAAATCACACCAGTGTTGCAGTTAAATTTGAGACTGAAAGGACTTTTACCTTCGACATCGAAGATATACCCTTCGCAGAAGTTACTATAACCACGAGTTACCACCTTCTTCGGGACTTCTCCATCGGTCTCAAGCCATGTCTCGATAAAAGAGGCGTCAAAAAATGGAACATTGCGGAGAGATTTCGACCACGCAGCAGAAAATCTACCTTCAGCCATATTGGCTAAACAAGCATGTCGTCCAGGATGCCCGTCCAGCCTCGTTTTGGTGCGGCACTCGATCAAAGATGGCGGTGCGTGATATCGGTGTATAGCGGTCAATAGCTCTTCAAAAAACGAACCAATCACTGCAAAGAATAGCCGGACAAAATGCGTCATGCGCGGACATTTCGCGGGAGGCACTTTCGCATGGTGGTGTTCATTACAGCTTCTCTAAAGTCGATCGCATCAATGAGCTTAAGAACCGGATGAGTTAAGCTTCACGTCCGGCGAAATGGTGTTTGAGCGGCGAAATTCTACGGCTACATACACGCAAAGTCTATTACCCTCTTATAACATATATACTATTACTTTTAACCTTTCTATCTCCTGGCATTTGACGATCCATACTTTCATGTTTGTTTCACATTGAGTGCGTTAAATGTTTGAGATCTACCTGGAACTATCTACTCAAGACAAGATAATTCTCTAAAAATTCAGCATACCTTCGATTATAATGTGCGACATGTTTCTAGTTTTTGCATGGCCATGCGCTTCTTTCAAAACCACAACGTCATTTCCGATCCAAATCTGCTCTGATCTCCGAGAAAGAGTTTTATTATAAAAGTTCTAACTACATGTATGATGTTAAGAATAGCAAAGAACGAGATGAAAACCGCCATGGGATACCAAACAAAAGTCGGCAAACTATGGTGATCAACAAAACTCAGCTTGTTTCAGGATAAAACAAAATCTTTTCGTCTATTCAAGAAATTTTTCTTTATAAAAATATTTGAACGTAGATCTTTCGAAAGCATTCGATACGGTAAATCACGACATTCTTTTTGACAAACTCAATCATTATGGGATCCGTGGTCTGGCACTAGAATGGGTCAAAAGTTATCTTTCTGAGAGGACACAATTTGTCGAATTTAATAACGTTAGATCTGCCCCACAGGGGATTCCCTGTGGGGTGCCTCAAGGTTCTATTCTTGGTCCCTTATTTTTTATCCTGTATGTTAATGATTTGAACAATGCTTCCCTGCTTGATGCAATCTTGTTTGCTGATGATACAAACTTATTTATCTCCCATAATGACCCTGTTTACCTAATTAACACATTAAATAGAGAATTAAACAAATTGTCAACCTGGTTTGCAGCAAACCGGCTCTCCTTGAATTTAGCCAAGACTAATTTTATGGTATTCAAGCCTTGGCAAAAGAAGCAATCCTTTGAATTTCAAGTTTTCATAAATGAGCAGCCTATTCTTCGTGTTTCTGAGACCATGTTTTTGGGTGTTTTATTAGATGACAATTTGACCTGGAAATCGCATATATCCTTAACAGCAAATAAATTATCCAAATCTATAGGTATTATTCATAAATCTAGGTTTTTTCTCTCTACTCACTCCCTTCGTACTTTATACAATTCTATGATCCTTCCATATTTGTATTATTGCAATTTAGCTTGGGCTGGTACCTATAAGTCAAACCTTCAAAGAATTGTAACCTTACAGAAACGTGCGTTAAGAATAGTAAGCATGCATTGCCCATACTGGCCCTATTTTAAAGGAACTTAAACTCTTAAAATTTCATGATATCCATTCGTTTCAATTAGGTACTTTTATGTTTTCATTCGAGAACTCTACACTCCCTTCCAAATTCAACTTTTTTTTTACTGAATAGTCAAATCCACAATTATAATACTAGGAATGCTCAGTCCTTCCGTTTGCCACTGTGCAGAACGAACACCAGGAAGTTTTCAATTTACTTTCAAGGTCCAAACTTTTATAATTCGTTAAATTCTGACATTACTAGTTCTCCATCCTCCGCTTCTTTTAAAAGAAAGCTTAAGGAATTTCTTCTCTCTAAGTATTAGCTTCTGTAAGGCAGTAATTCTTAACTAACTTACTTAATATGTGTGTGCGTGTGTGTGTGTGTACGTGTGCGCGGTCAAAGTTAATTACCATAAGTCCATATTGTAATTCTAATATAAGATTAGTTATTTTAAGTGAGAAAGCCTGACTTGTTATAAGCCTCGTGGTTTCTTTCAGGTTTTCTCGCCATTTATTTTCTGTCATCAATTTTCTTCATTTTTTTTTCCATGTGTAAATGTCGTATATGGCAAATAAATATTGTATTGTATTGAACGTGGACCGGAAATAACTTCTATCGTCTAGATAGTGTTGGTGGTATAAAACAACTCCTCAATTTCATCCCGAAGTGACTCTATATGTGCGTGATCTCTTAACTTGCAATATGCGTGAAGTGATATCAAGCCATATTTTTTTCATTTAAAATCGTGAAGCATTTAGAAAAAAACGTAAACAAGATAACAAGAAAGAATTTACAATAACAATCCACTAAAGGGTTAATGAAAAAAACACTTAAAAGAACATTAAGGCGATTGTTCGACTCTAGATGTAAGCTAAGAGGTATTTCTTATTGAAATCAATCCACTTTATGATTAATTTTCTCTTGAGAAGTAAATTGGGTTTGTTTCACTAAGTCGAATCAATTATAGGTTATTTGAAATGATCGACGTAACCTATGCGAATATCAAACAAAAAAAAAAACAACAAACAAAAAAAAGTTTGAGATTTTAAGATGAAACGTGCTGCGATGCACTCTAAAAGTTTGTTTGTGGTTTTAGGCTCTTGTTCCGAGCACGTTCGATTACTGGTACCTACAGTTTGTTCCCTGAAAAACTAGGGTCATCCAGAAAGCTTTCAATCATTGCTGTAACAAGAAATAAAACGATGCCGTTTAAGTGATAGTTGATCAATTACAAGTGCAAATCGTCAAGTATTGGATCTTCTTCTGATACTTCCTGGTCGAACAATCGTCCACGAAATCTTGTTTTTATTGTTGCATTTCCTTTTCAAAGACACGAAATAGTTTTACATGAATCATTGCACACGTTGGAGTTCTATTTTAAAGCTCACACATCTATCTAATTTCCTATGCACAAGAATTCAAGCATTACAAAAGTGTAATATGATCATAAACATAAGACTAGTACTTCAGGGTTTTAAAATTTATATGTGTAGATTAAATGATTCTGGTGTACATTGCCAGTATTATCAAAAGCTTAGGGTGGTTTCTCAGCAAGGAAAAGGGGGAGGGACTGAGGGAGGTTCTGGTAATAAGATCTGTAAACCGGTGAGGGACAGGGTTGTTTGTTTAGCACTCTTCAAGATTATCGCCCTTTCCTCTGCACGAACCACCGTCTGCCTTCCATGCAACGCCTATGAATACAGCGTGCAGTCAAAATCATGGGTGGCCTAGAATTAGGAGACACATTTCCGCCGAATTCTTCGTATTTTAAATCCTCTGTTTTCGACTCAGCCGTTAATGAAAACCATTTTGTATAAAGTTTTTTTTGTATGTTCAAAACTTAATATAGACAAGACTAGTGAAATTTGCGTATTCAGTTTATAGGTGACAAATATTAAAGTCCGCTCGGAAGCTCTGGTGGATAGAGATCAATTTTCTAGCTTGATATAATGATTTAAGATGTGAAGATACGGGACAAAATTAGTTACTCACCGGGATTTTCAGTTAGGCTAAGGTTAAGATTTCAACCAACAACAAACTGGCATAAAAACATGCCTGACTCGGTTTTGTAAATCCGAAAAGGAAAACCTGCAGTAGGATTTCAGGATTTCAAATGATCACAACAGAAACCTCTTCAAGCCTGACATTGAGCCTCTGAAAGTACGATTCCGATGAGTTAGGCCAATATGATATGGAAAGCTCGAGACACAGAAGATGGTGTATACATTATTATTTATACATTCACTAATTCTTCACAGAGCGATACATTATTAAGTAATATCTCTGTAAATATTGATCGTACCTTTCAGACTGCAGAAGGAGATTTCTGGTTCGGGCGAAAAGTGACCACTCTAGATTTAAAACTTTAGTCAATTTTTTTTTCGTGGCTCACCGAACCTTTATTTTTTGCAGCGAATACAGCTGACTTTTACAGACAGCCAAGTGGCAGATTTTCTCGAAGAACTTGGGGCAAAGCTTGGGGGACATTTAGCATTGTTAGACGCTGTGAGTGGACGACCGTGATTTAAAATGGTCGTATAAGCCCAGACTCATACTGCCATTGAGAGGAGAAGAAAGAGCAAAATGAAAAACAACATACACTTCAGTCATTATTTGTAGTTACTTGTCATCTTGTGAAATTGCAGATGTGAAATAATTTTGAGTGACATGTTGCTGAATTACTTGTGATTTTGTTCTGATTTCCAGGCGAGACCGCAGTTAATGATCTAAACAGGTAGTAAGTACCTAGTATATGGTTTTTCTTTTAAATACTGTAGTGTTTGATAAAACCACTCCTTCGGTTGAATGTCGTCAATCACCCTTTAACAGGGACCGCATGGTTATGTATGCGATACAATTTATTTGGGAGCCTCCAACTGTACAAGACCTGCTGCAGTCCAGTATTTATCCATTTTATACTTAGCCACTTTTTAAAACACGTATAACTAAAAAACATCGGGTACTAGGAGAAGTCGAATACTGTGCTGACTCTGGATGAATGTAACCAATCAATTGATGTAACATGGCACTCTAGAGTAATGATTGAAGCGGTCTTGTGTGTTAATTTTTCAGAACAGCGCGAAGTGGCCCAAAATTTACGTTTCACTTATAGCACTAGCGAAATCATAATTTTGTTTTCTTTCTTTTTGTAGGGGCGCAGAGATAGGATAGAAACACGCGGGGCCGTCCTTTAAATAATGTTTATCAAAACAGTAACAAAAATGAGTTGTTAAATTTTTTTTAGTCTCAACAAAGTTATCGTAATTGTTCCATTTTGGTCTCCACTTATTTTGTATTGCCTTTCGATGTAAAAACATTTTCCTAATAAGACGGATAATTTTACTTATCAAGGGCGTATGCCAGTTTTAGGCAGGCGCCTGTTTGTTTGTTTTTCTCTTGTTCTTCTCTTTTTGGAAACAAAGAAGACTTACGTAACGTATTGTAAAAATCAAAATTCGGCCAAGCACAAAGAGATATAATATCCTACGATTCTCTTCCCAACTGAGACAAAGCATTCCGTAGTATAGTTTGAAAAGTAAAAATGCAAAGGATCTGTTTCAAACTCTTGTAAACTTGAAGCTAGCCTGCAGTACAGGCGTCTTGTTAGTATAAGTGATAACATGATTGCCAGATCAATTTGGGATAAATTAGCACGGGCAAATGTTTCAAAGGATAACCAAATTGCACAAGCCCGTAGGGCGAGTGAAATTTTTGTTCTTTGAAAAATTTACGCTGGTAATCTTCCCCGTCTTTAGCACAAAATGTTGCATAAAAGTCCTCGAGAATTTTTATTCAGAGCCTATACTTTCATATCGTTTTTTGAAGCCAGACTTTTAGCCAGGTTTTCCTTTGTTTGGGTTTTTTTGAGCATTCTCCCTCAAACTCTGAATGAAAACGTCGCTTCTAGAAACCCGTTTGACGTCTGCATCTCGGTGTATTGTGCGGCATCGTACCAAAATGACAATTACCTGTAGACATACGGCTTTCTTTTAATGCTAATTGATTTTCGTGGTCGTCAAAATACTTACCGCGTTCCAAAATTATGTTTGCAAGGTGATGGTGAACAACTTGGAGTGCTTCTTTGAAGATTTCATAGGCTTTTGCACCCTTTGGTTGTAAAATCTCCAGCAACTGCTCATTTTTTTTCGATCGTATTTGCTTCACTTTTATCCTCTCTTCTTCAGTTGCGTTAAAGACATCCTCAGCTGCCATTTATAGTAAAAATGCATCTGCATCTATATCTCCTACAAGCTCCCGTTTTACTTTTCTCAAAATCTTTCTACACGCGTCGCTCAATGGTTTGTCAAGAGTTGTATTTCTTGCCCCACCAGTTGCCATGGTTGCTGGACAGCAATCATTGTACATTTACGTCTCTTAATTTTGAGCCATTGGGAATGCGGAAGCGAAGGCTCCTTGTCAGTCTCGTCACTCTGTCATATGTGCCAACGCAGACTAGTTCCGCCATCGCTGAGCACCAGCAGTCGATAGATTGGTTAAAACGTGACTAGGAAATAAAACTAAGGGATTAAAACCGATGAAAGGTTACCAAGAAGCTAAAGGTATTACTTGACTAGGTCGACGGTACATGCAAGACGTAAAGGTCCGTGGGACGATATTACAGCAGTCAGTAACTGACCACCCTGTCCTAACTATCAACACTCGAGGGAGTTCATCTTTCAACAAAACGCATTTTCGAAAGACAGCTCATCCCAAGTAAGTGCGACGTAGCTGATTTCTTTGCAAACACCAGAACAAAACCGGCATTATGATGACAAGCGTACCGCTCTGAATGTCCGAGTTACAATTTGTTAAGATACCTACATTTGAAGCTGATCCGTGATAAACAAGTGAGCTGGTCTGAATCGTAGGCTTCAGCTGATTCTTCTTTAAGTAGAGATTTTTTGCCCTCCTTATTTTCCCAACATTCCTCTTAAACGTTCTTTTAAACAGAGAAACCAACTAATCTCAACAGCGTGAGCTGTACGTCTGTTATTTATCACTACAACACATTCCGCAGTCTCGTCCTGCGTGATTTCCCCGAGACCTTGAATAACCTCTAATCAGCAACGTAGCCAATGAGGAGGATAGCAGATTAAATAGCAGATCACTCCACAAAAAGACTTCTTGTTAAGTTACTTGAAATACTCCTCTTAATCATTCGCATATGTCACACATTCCTTGAGCTGTTCTTGAGGAAAACAATAAAGTACGAGGCGACCTCATGTAATTCTTCATGAAATTCTTGATTCTACTTTGTTAAAGCCCACTCTTAACAACAGTTGAATTTGCATTGATGATTGAAACATTACGCTTCATAAATTGATGGATGGTTCTCGAATTGCTTCTGGGGTTTGCCATACACTGATGAAGAGCATACTGAACGCGTCTTTCGTGTGACCTTTCAAATTCTCCAAAATACATTTGCTATATGTGCAAAAAAAAGTGTTTGTTTAATTAAAAAAATTGCAAATTGTGTGACCACTCTTGCTGTTTTGTAGAAAAGGCAATGGGTGACTGCAAACTAGAAGAAACCAAAGAAGAAGTCAGGAAAACTAAAGAAGAGCTCTTACTTGCGAAGAAAAAGGCTGCAAGAGAGAAGAGGGAACCGACTTTTAAGAAAGGTAAGAATTACGGTTATAAACCAGGAAAATGAATTCATGTATAACGTTTTCGTTGACAAGGCCATTTGGCAATAGCCGGTTTATTAAAAAGACAATTTGCTTTTATCAACTGTGTTGAAGATGTAAATTCCTCAGAGTAAAATGACGAAGGGCTAACGCTTGAAACGTTAGCTTAGTTTGGATCTCTTCTTTTACGAGATACAGAGAATCCAGAGAACACTGTCTTCGATCAGTATACGTAAACGTTGCGTTACATAAAATTATATGCGTGACAGCTTGCTGGAGTCACAGGATAAATGCTCTTAGGACTGTTTAGGTCATCTACCAGCTTGGCTTGGGTGTCCATTGCTGGCTTCTGAAGTTTTGAATTCACTGAGGTGATTTTTTCCTTTACACGAGCGCTGAACTGTAAAATAGAAACACCATCACAGGTCCACTGCAACTCTAACACTTTTTCAGTCTCTCGTTGATATAGATTTGAGGACGTAAGTCGAGGGGCTGTGTGGACTTGCGTCTGGGATATTTCCACTAAAGGTAAGTGCGAAGTTCGTGAATGTTCTACCTTTGGGAAGGTAGTTGTTTATGTGGTTCACTCAGTTCGTCTGTGAATTCACTTTAGTCGTTCATGGTCACTGTTCATATCATATCTATGTTATTTGGTTCTCCTGCCTCGATCATTCCTTGTTTATGTTCCGTGTTTAGTAACCTACTTCAATATGGAAGGAAGTTCATTTACAAGTACTGCTAAGAGCTGTCTAGGTTCAATCGTAATACAGGCAGCTTTAAAAACTTGTTTTGCGGTCTGGGTATCATGATGCAAGCCAAAACAGACTCTATGCCACGACTTTCTCAGCTAATTGATTGAACTAAACACGATTTCAAACCTGAACAGTTTACCTAAAATGAAAAATCTTCATATTAAAAAAAAATGAAGTGTCCGCTTAAAAGAAATTTGGATTCCAAGCGGGCTAAATTTTTTAGCGCACATGTCTGCTTTGTAGAGATGTCATAGGGATTCAGGTTCTTCAAAAATAAATATGTATTCAACGGATATTATAGATTTACACTGTAATGCGTTGTATTAGATCAAGACTGAGTATTAATTAAGCCACTCATGTTATTTTTACTATAAGACCAGTGATTAACGCCACCAGTTTGGAAGGAAAATCATTTTAACTGAATAGAAAAGTTTAAGTTTGGGTTCATGAAAAAGAGTCTTATGAGGCACTGTTCAACGGTGGTGTTGTTTTAATTTTTTATTCGCAGAAGTGAAAGATTTGCGTCCGTCTCATTGCGTTCGGCAAGAATGCCATCACCACGCGCACGAGATAACAAACATGCGATAGCACATAACAGAACCACCCACGCGTGTCGATCTAAATTATTCTTGTTTATTGTTATAGTTGTTCAAAACAAGTACAACAATGAAATTAATACGTGAAAGGCTTGTGACACTGCAAATTTACATACTTTATCTTACGTTTGTCTCGGGTTTCTGATCTAGTGTAGAGTAACACTTCCGCATTGCCATTTGGCGCATTGTTTGTTTGTTTTTATCGTTTGCGTTCAATTGTCAATTCAAGCCATCAGTTGGATTCAATTTTCTATCTGATCAAGGAATTTTACCTTGTGCTCGGTCTGATGTTTATGAACGAACATGGAATGCGTGAAACTGTGTATGTGATGCACAAAAGATAAGTAGCAAATGCGATGTATACTTCTCATCAACATTTAACAAGAGAATTGCTTTTACCACGTCATTCAGGTCAAATAATCTGGTTTACACATTATTAAGCGGCAATTTTTGTTCTGTCAAACTGTTTTCCGTTTAGTTTTAGTTAAGAAAACATAGGACATTTAATTCTTCTTCATTAAATTGATTAGGGACTTAAGTACAATTCTCTTACGTTTTGATTCACTTCACGGATCATGTAGTAGCCAGATTACATTATGGATTATGCGTCACATGTACTTACTACTTTTGGTTCAAAATCCTCGGTCGAATGTTATCAGTCAAAGCCGCTGTGTCGACCGATCAGTTATCCAAATATTTCAGAGACTTTATGTTAAGTCAGAAAGAATTTTCCAGTCAAACGAAATTCCTAAGTTTCTTTACGACTCGCCTTTGCTGCGTGGTAAATTTGGTGTAAATTAATTGCGATTCAACTTTCGGCTTGATTCGTTACAGGCGGGGAAATGTACTTTCCCATGAAAGAATTGGCACTAAGGCTGAATTGGAACAGATTTTTAAATTAAAATTCTCTGCCCGTTTCTCTATGCATGCAAGTATACGTGCATTTTACCCATGTGTTTGGCCTGGGGAGCAGTTAATTCTCATTATATTGTAATATTTTTAACAGGCTGGTGACTCTCTTACTGAGGAACTCTTTGCATCGGTCAAAGATAACATCAAATATTTTAGAAACTCGCTGATTTCCAGATTTTTAAATAATGTCCTCACCAAACAGCGATGAAGGTAAGGTTAGAATTTGAATATGTACATTACAATTGCTTGGAGATGCATTTTAGTTTGCTTCGCGAACATGATGACAGGAGAACTTGAGATTTCTATTAGTGTATAGTTGACGAAGTCTTATCAACTATTACAGACAACTTGAAATAGATAGATTCCTAAGATATACGATATACTTGTTCAGGAAAAAAAATCCACACTGTAAATACATGTGTGTATGCTCTATGTTAATTTGGAATATTTGTTTCTTTGCACATATGAACATATGACGTGATCAATGAAAAATCATTGTAAACAAATACTCCAAGATAGATGAACTTTTACTACCATCTTAAATAAAATGGACTTAGCTTGTTGGGTCTTCTCTAAGTGTTAGAAGGCAGAGGTGTGGTCGTTTAAATCACTTTGCAAAACTGAACTATTTTATCCATTGTTAAGAACGGGTCTCCAGTATCTAGACGCCGTCCTATCTAACTATGTACACAACCTAACCAACTAAAATAGTGTCTTTTTCAAATAAATATGAAAGGTGCTACAAAAAGAACCCTACCAGAAGCTGTTAGGAAAGCAGTTCTTGGAGAGCCCTTTGACCCTATTAGCGATGGTGGTATAGTCCAAGATCAAGGTAAATCACAAAATGTTATTTTTTTTTCTCATATCTCAGTCATTTGCACTATTGCACTTATTATTTTTTGGGGGTAATTTGTTATATTTATTTGGACAATTCGCAGTTGAAAATGGTAGCTTCTGTCGATAAAGTTGATATCAGTTAATGGAATGTTAGCTTTCATTAGAAGTCCAAGCATCCGTGGTCTCTTCGATGACGAGGTTTCCCTAACATGACAATTTTATCATTGAAAAACTTAAAAACATTAAGTATTAATGTTTCGCTTTAAAGCTTATTAACGAAAAGGATTTGTCATTCTCTTCCTTGTCAATCTTCTTCAAAAAAGGTTTTTTATGAAATAGTATAACTGAAAAAGAATCATTAGTCTTTGACATGAATAGAAATGGATTTGATCAATGAAAAATCACAGTGAACAGATACTCCAAGATCGATGAACTTTTACCACCATCTTGAATAAAATTGACCTAGCTTATTGGGTCTTCGCTAAGTGTCAGGAGGCAAAGGTGTAGTCGTTTACATCACTTTGCAGAACTTAACTTTATTCTCCTTTGTTAAGAACGGTTTTCAGGTCCTAAGTCTCCGGTATCTAAACGCCGTATTGTCTAACTGTGTACACAACCCTAACTATCTAAAATAGTGTCAAATAGATGTGACACGTACTACAGAAAAAACCCTACCAGAGCCTCTTAAAAGAGCAATTCTTGAAGAGTCCTTTGACTCTCTAAGCGATGGTCCGATGGTCCGAGATCAAGGTAAATAACGCAGATGTCTCTTTTTATTAGCTTTCAACACTAGGAGACCGTTAGACCTCTTCCTTGGCTCGAAATGAGGAGGACTTGTTTTTTTTTTTAAATCTCAGTCCTTTGCACCGTTCATTTGTCAAATAAATGCGCACGCACTCTTATTCGTGCAAGCTTTCTCGCTTGACACACTTTCTTGGTGCCTGTACTCAATATTTTATAATTCTCTATTTCCTTGACATACTCCCTCTATCCCCTCTAATGATAAACCAGGATGCAACGAAATCTCGCAATTAATTTTTTTATAGTTTTGAAATTGCTCGAAGTTTAAGTTTATTGCCTATTATAACATATCGCGGGCTCAAGTCATACCTAATTCCTCAGGAGCCTCTATATTTGCACCATAACATGATTTGAGCAATTTCACTTCGGCTGAAAGTTCCAGTTTAGTTTAGCCGCAAGGTTTCAAACCTTTCAAGATTTTTTTCCGCTCCATCCCGATTGAGATAGATCTTTTAGAGCTCAAAATGAAAAGGAAACATGCCATGAAATACTTGTTTATAAAACAATGAGTATTTAGTTCATTGTTTTGGAGAAAGAAAACTAAGCTTTCTGACTTCAAATTAGGGTTTGCAAAGGTTAGCAATCTTATTTACGAATGGCAAATACTATTTTTAAATGTTGATATGTCCCAAAAGTGTTGTTCAAGAGAAGATTTGTCTCAAACTGTTCAATTTTCAGAATTAATTTCCAACACGGAGCTACGCAAGTTCCTGGGCGTAAATTCTGATAAACAATTTAATTATGGGGAATCTACAACGCACGGCTCGTAAAAGCTAGAAATTCGTACGTTTTTCGCTTCGTTTTTTGAAAGGAAAATGTTACTTTTAAATGTTATTTTCAAATTTTGATGTATTATTGAAGAGAAGATATGAATAAATGGTTTCAAAAGACAAATTTCTCATCCTGGAATGATAATTAGAAGCGAAAAACCCAACAGCAACACTAATAACTGATACGTGACTTCGCTACTTGACCCCTTAATTTTATAACATTTGTTGATCACACTAAGAATAGTTTAATATTGGGTGGGGCATTTAAACACAACCTTGGCCCGAGGGGAAGGGAATTTGAACGAGCCAATATTCAAGAGTTCAAATGCCCGGGGGATTGCTCGCGGGGGGGATGCTGAAGCTTCGAATTGATCAATGTATTAGGTCTGTGCACCCAAAATAATGTTTGCATTTGCTTAAATAAACTTAGTTTGCGTGTATTTCTTCTAAAGTGTTTGCAGAAACTATAAGCATTCCACAGGAAAAGATTGAGAAGAGGATAATTTTTTCGTAAGTTTGATTTTTTCGAAATCATGTAACTAGAGATCTATAAACCATCTTATCGTGGCTGTTTTTGATGTTGTATTCGAGGGGAGATTACTTAGTTTCGTAATTTAGTCATCAGACGAGTCAATTAATGCTTGTACGAACGTATGGCTTGCTAAATCAAGGGGTTTAAGCTCTGACATCGGGTGAAAAAATCAAGGGGTACACGGGAGTTACGATTTTACTGATATGCGTGTAAGCATTACCCTTCACTTGCTTGCATAAGTCACAAATAGAAAGGCGCCACAAAAGGATTTTGGTGTCATTGTTTGCATGAAATAACTTTTCCTTACTTTGGTCATAAATTTATTCCATTTCTAATTCTCAAAGCCATTTGATTAACGTCTATTACCGTCTATGATAAGAAGCAGAGCGGGGTTATCTCCAAATTGACTTGGCGTGAGCATGGATTCACCTTAACGAGTAGCTTTTTCTTTGTTTTGTCCCCCACGACCTCGGGAACAACTTTCAAGCAGAAAGAGTGAACACCGTAGTTAATAGTCAACATGTTTTCTTATAGAGATTTGGTACCAGAGGAAGGTTTTACGTGGATCCTAAAAGAAACGGGCGTTTTAATAAAATTTTTTCCTAAAGCAGTACCATATCCAAGACTGGTTACTTGTTCGTTGTGGGAGCCTTGGAGTGTTTCTCTTCTTGAAGGCAATGAATCGTTAGTGAGCAATGTAATAGAACTCGACTGTGATGATCCACATGATGTGGTGTTCAGTTCCATTGAAGTAGCCTTAAGCCATAGTGCAATTTGTTTGAGAGGTTACGAGCTTGTTTTGAAGGAAATGGCCGATCCCAAAGGACTGAGCTGGAAGGATCTACGCACCTCAGAGGTGCAACCATCAGGTTTGTAACTAAAACAAGGCAATATTTGTTTTATTTTCTGTGGCTCATGAATTTTTAGTTTTAGAGTAACTCGCATAGTTACACTGAAAACAAAGGACTGCACAATATTCACTCATCTGAACCAAACTGAGGTAGCAAGCCTATTTAATTTCTTGTACATAGACAATGTATTTTTCTTAAAATTTTTCAGATCTACAAGGTGAATGTTCAGACTGGCAAAATACATTGCCCTTTGTTAAGGCTAAAATAACCAGTTTTTCCCGGTATGCCGTTGTTTGTCGTCTGAAGAACTACAAACTTCGAAAAGAGGATGCAGGGGAACGTCCAGAAGTAACAATCAGCATACCAGATTTCCCGGGTTTTTGTTTGTCAAGTCCTAGGACCTCGTTTCCTGCAAGTATGGACCTCATCATTAAGGTAAAAGCAATTCATACAACTGAAACACTCTCTTCTTGACATCTTTTCTGTATTAAAGTTTTATTGTTCGTGCTTTTACACGTTAATCTATACACTTTTAAAGTTTAAAAACTTTATTTCATGTTAATCATCTTGACGTGATAATGACTCTGGCCGCTGCTAGCACAAAAGATAAAATACTTACTCGTCAAAAGGGAAGGTATATGATTAGAATAATTTTAAAAGAATACAAAAGGAATAAATAACATAAATGTCCTGATTAATCATCCACATGTGTTTTAAATAAGTCTGAATAATTATCCTTAAATTTTATCATGAAGAAGAAAAAACCTCTCAAAAACATGATCCGAAAAAGCGAAACGTAAAAATGAAAGGAGAAAATAGCCGGTTGAAACGACGAGGCAAGGCTTTTTAGGCAACAATGTTTGTTTTTTAATCTTTGTCACAAAGGAAACATGCAGGATAAAGCTTTTAAGCTTTAAAAAGCTGTAATTGCTAGCGTTATGTTCGATCAGTCGAATGTAAGAAGATCCGGCAGTAATGTTGAAACAGGTAGTAACGGCAGTAAGAGGTCCTATAGATGGCGGTAGACCGCCTGTAATTGGCTTTTATTGAAACCCCTGCAGTAGCAATCACTATAAGGACGAGAATAATGATACTAAAGGCTCCCTGCGTGTGTACTCTCGCAGTGTGTATTTGTTTATTTCCCCCCCCCAAAAAGATGTGAAATCTTAATTAGAATCCTGAAAGTAGATCAATTATTTCGTCTGCTTATTCAGTCATTATTCAGGTGTGACTTGACATGATGAAATGACAGACCAGCCTTAATAAGAATTAAATTAAAAAACAAATAATATAACAAATGAATAAAAATTTTAATATTTTAAAAGGGTTTGAGTCAGGATAATAAAATACAGTCTATAACAATTCCACGTTATGCAAAAAGGTAAAAACGATAGTCATATATACTAAAATGTTAGGCAAAAGGCCCAAAAGGTCAATGTTCTCTGTAATGTTTTGGAAGGTCTGAATAGTTCTAACAGTTCTGTGTGACTCTGAGGCAGATTCCACAGCAATGGTGCCCGGTAACGCCACGATTTCAGACCGTAGGTTGTGGTGTTGACCTTAAACAGTTTTTCGAATGTCGGTTCCCTCAGATCGTATTTAATATTCTAAAATCAAGTAAGTTTTTTTATGCTTTTAGGAGCATGATCGTAACTAACAGCTCTAAAACATGTACAAACAATTTTTTGCGAGTCTTTGATTATTCAATGCCAGTAAGCCTATCTTATTGAGTAGTTCCTGGTAGAGCATTTGTTTTTTATTTGAAAAAAATCGCAGTGCACGTTCGTTTACTTTATTTTTCCAGTTTTGCATTAGCACTTTTACTGTAGAAGCGCCAGGACTCAAAGCCATAGTTGAAATTGGGAAGGACAGATGCAAAATAGATGTTCTTTCTTGTTTCAAAATGGAGCATCTTTTTCATACGCTTGAGCACGGCAATTTGCTCAGAAACTTCTCTGCAAACCTTGCCCACAGGTTTTTCAAATTTAGTTTTTCGTCTATAGTTACTCCACGCATCTCAAAATCTTCGGTTATGGGGATTTCTGTGTTTTCACAATGAAACTGAGGCGTGATTTATGTCTTTCCCATGCCGATTGCTTGGTACTTTGCTGGGTTTCTTCTCTTACCATTTTCCTCGAGCCGTATGTCCACACGAGCGGGGTCATTGTTGATGGTTTCTTCAATTTTCGCGGACGCTTTGTCGGCATAAATTATCCGCGTGTGGTCTGCATAGGCAGACAAACTACTGTGTTTGATGACATTGATGAGATCGTTCATGAATATGTTGTATATCAAAGGACTCAGGACGCTTCCCTGTGGAAATCGTAATGAAATTCCTTTCCAGTCTGAGAACTGATCTCCTAATCTTGCCCATTGACTTCGATTTGTGAGGCAATCCTTGATGATCTTGGAGCTGTTATCGTCAGCGCCGTAAGCCCTGAACTTTTCCACCATTTAGTCATTTGGCAGAGTGTCAAACGCCTCTGGTAGGTCCATTGATGCAAGGCCGATAGTATTGTTATTCTCCCACTCTTTTTCCCACTGCTCCGTGTGGCTGAGAAGGACGGTGTTAGATCAAGGGGATTTCCGATATGAGATATTGTAATAGTTCAATTATTTGATTTTTCCGTAATATACTACTTTTTGAGATTTGTGCATGGAATTTATTTTGATTTCTCGTAGGTGCAAGGGCTTTCAAGTGATGGTTTCAAAGGAAAGAGGGTTCTTTTTGGTCCTGTCGTTCACATTACTTTCACACCGAAAGTCGAGTCAAGGGATCCTTTGCAAGTTAGTCTGACCTGTCCCATCTTAATAAGTGTACCCATCGACGCGCAAGAACACCAGATTAAGTCATTGGGAATGTCACCAAGGCACGTGAGAGTGTTTTTTCGTGGCGGTAAAGACACGTCACTGAAATGGATCGATTGGACAAAGAAGTTGAAGGCGCCACCAAAACTGGAAAAAGGGACTGTGACATTCGAGGTAGATGGGGCTGATACACTTCAAATCAATCGCTTCTTGGAGTAAGTTTGCAATCTTGTTTTTTTCCCACATATATGAGTTATCTGCGAACTGAGAACTACATATATTGCAGGAGTATCAAAAAATGAAATGAAAATACGTTGCCATGGCATGCACATGCATTTTTCTAACTTGCAACTTTTTCATATTCAGAAACACAAAAAATTTAGTCAGTTACCTACATTTCATCTCCCAAGTTTTCAAAATGTCTTCAAGTATTAAATTCCTTGTGCCTTTATGTTATTGCTAGATGCGGTGTGATGCTTAATTCTTCTACGAAACATTTGAAAGCTGAAGAGCTCTTTATCGTGGATTCTTCCTGTCCGCAACATGTAGGATTTTTCGCTTTCTGGTGTCCTGAGAAGGAAAAGGAAGCAAGACAAGATCCACAGCGAGGATTACTAACACTTCGCTGTTTTCCACTCCACATGAAAACCGAGTTTTTAAAAAAGATATCTCCAGAGCATAGCGTTCTCCTCTATGGCGAAGCCAAGTCAGAAAGACAACTCGCCAAAGGGGACCAGGCACTCTTTTCTCTGTCAAATGGACTCACTCCAGTTGATGAAGGAATTGATATAAATTACACCCCCGTTTTGTAAGTCTCAGAAAGAGATCAGTTTTTTAATTTAAATGCTTTTTGATCACTGATCCAACTTCGATTCAGATCACATTGAGAATGAGTTGATTATTACCACTGAATTCACAGTGGAATGCTTTTCTGAAGAATTATTGATTTTTTTTCTAAGGGCCTGTTTACATGGAGGTGGGGAACCCCAGGTAGGTGAGGTAACCCGCCCAGCCGTGGGATAAATAAAACGCGTTTACATGCAATCTTACAACCCCGGGGTGCTGGGGTGAGGTTTCTTGAGGTTGTTGTTGCGCTTGCAATTAAGGAGTTTGAGCAGAGGCGTCCCAAACTCACATCTCGAAAAACACGAAAGATTAATTCTCGGACACTTCTGTATTTTTTTATGAAAGCGTCATGCGTTGTGTTGCGCGGTGTTTGGTTTCGCAAGGAACTGTTGACTTAATACGCTATACTGAATAGTTTGGGAAACCAAATATGGTCGATTTATAACGCTAAATATTCCGAAATGTGAACATTTTACACTCCTTGTGTGTCCGTTGCGGTTTCTGGTGACTTCTGCCATGACACGGCTAGGAAATGTATAAAGTTTTAAAACACACATGTTTCGCTTTTGAGCTTTTTGCCCTGAACGCGACCGCGGCTAGGCGGGTTACTCCACCTTGACACGTTTACATGGCAAATTGTCACCCCGGCTGACAGGGTTACCCTACCTAGCAGACCGGGCAACCCGCCTAAGCGGGTCACCACACCTACCTGGGGTCCCCCACCTCCATGTAAACAGGCCCTTAGACTGTGGACAGTCTAAGCGTTGGTGAATTATTGCATTATTAAACGGGCTTATGGGCTGAATTTGAAGGAATTTTTATTTAGTTAAGAACAATGTAACTTTCGTCCGCCACATGACAAAATTTTCACATGGGCCTTAAGGCCGTGGCTAAATGAAAATCCAACGCGAAGCATTTTTTACAGCAGGGCCCGTATGTTTAGACGAACTATAAAGAGCTCTTTGCAGTTGTAAGGTATCCGGGAAATTTGCCTCACTGAACAATCGCGGTGAGTTGCCTGATCATCATAATAAAGTTGTAATCTCCCGTGAATGACGACGATATACGCAATTTCAAAAATTTCCGGTGGAATTGTATTTCAGCACAAAGCATTATGGTCTGCATTTGCTAACTATAAAGAAAATATTCGCATCCTCTTTGGCTTCTAATTGAAAACATCTTCATCGGGAAACCTCTGCAGTTCGTCAAAAAATGCGTAACATTATTAGTGCCATTTGAAAAATGTGTGTCGTGAGTTCAATGTTGCTCTTTTCTCTCATAGGTTTACAGGAGACCATTTTAAATTTTGTTTTTCGGTTTGTTTCGATGCACCGACTATAGAATTATTCAAAAACAAAAACGACAAGGAAGGACGAGAGAGGCTTTGCTCTCTGCGGCTTCATCTAGTGGAGCCGTTTAAGGTATGACAAGGACCTTACGGAAGAACAAATGATTTCTAGGACAAGATGCTATGCCCATTATTACACCGATACCCTTAATTAAACAGTATCTTTCTTTTCAGTTACATATATTTTTCATAATTTCTTCTCTCCATCTAAAGTCGAAAATGCTTCGAGGCATTGATTCTTTTTTAAGTGACTTGGTAAGAGAAATCTTGAGAGTATCATGAGTAGTTTTGAACGTTTTGTAGATCCTAGCGGCTTTCGACCCTAAGCGATGGGGGAATAATAACTAGGATTTTCACAGCATGTCAAGAAAAAAAAGTGAAAGAGAAATCGAATAAAGCACCTTGGACACTGAAACACAAGAAATGAAAAACTTAAAAAGAGTTTTCGACGATGGCCATGCGAGAAAAATACTATCCTATAAAATGGTAATTAAGTGTTATCAACTGAGTTGATGACGTAAATTGGCCACCCTGAAGAGTTTAAAAGCTAACGTTTCGAGCGTTAGCCCCTCGATAATCGCTCTGACGAAGGGTTAACGCTCGAAACGTCAGCTTTGAAACTCTTTACGGTGGCCAATTTACGTTATTAACTCAGTTGATAATACTAAATTACCCTTTTATAATCTCCCACCGATGCATCACCACAGTTTCTTCAGAAACTTACCCTCTTTGTCCTATAAAAGTAAAGCACCTTTTATCAGTAAGGCGTATTTTCTATCAAATGAAAATTTTCACTAAATGGGCAAACAAAATTCGCCCGGAGGTCAAGAAAGATTTTTAAGCTCAGATATTAGAATCTTGGAGATGACAAATGTAACCCCCATAAAGGCGTTGGATGGGCGCTTCGTCTGATCCCAAATTGTTGACGTATCCATGCAAATTTACCTTCGCGGGAAATTTACCTGAGGAAATGTCGGCCACACTCTTTACATTCAGTTTTCCGTGTAAAGGGGTCATTTCCACGATGAAAGTGCTCTTGTAGCTTTAACATTATCTGCTATTTTCAGGACTTTTTTTCGAACTGTTGATAGAGTTTTGCAATAAGTCAACCATGTCGCCTTATTTTGTTACATTCATTTCTAAAATACTATGCTTTTATGATGTATGGATTTCTTTTCCTCGTAACAGGACCGTACTCCAGTAAAATCCAGGGAAATGCCTCAGTTAGAGGATAAACCTCTGCTTGGTGAAGCTTCAACTTCTGTGGAGTCGCCTGTGGATGACTCGGGTGAGAGCTGTATGAATGTTAAAATAGTAGTAAGGAACGTGGAAGGAAGAATGCTGGAAGAGAGGTTGTGATACCTTTATAGAATTTTCATGTGGTAATTCTGGGTAGACCTTTTCGGATAAAATCACACATGGCAAGGTAAGGTGGATGTGTTGGCTACTCCTTCTCTTTATTCTTTGACAACTTGGCGAGAGTAAGTACTATTGTTTGGTTTAAAATGCCCGTTAGAAATCTCGTTTTCCTCATGTATAATTAAGAGTAAGGGAAAGCCCTCATCGCCAAGAGACCTTTAAATAACGAGCGACTTCATCCGGTGCAGTCTGACTATCTATGCCCCTATTTTTAATTGTATAAAGTCTCCTCTGGACTTCTCATTAAATTTTCCTTTTTTCCAGCCCTCACCTTAAAAAGGATTTTAATTAGTTTAAATCATCGCAGTAGTCTGTCAACTACTGAATAAGTTTATTCATTATCATCCTGCTTATGATTTTCTCCCAAGATGGTTTGATTGCTCATTTTGCATTCTGCATTGTAAAGTTCTCGAGCAAACTAGGCATGGTTGTTGCACGGTATAAGACATTAATTTACTTTAAAATAGCAAACCATCGCTCTTCTTTCTGAAGTCCTGATGTCAAAGTTGATTATAACTGTACTTGAATCTTTCCCCGGAATTTGTTAAAAATGTTTTTCCTCTTGTAGTTATAGCCTGGTTCTGTTTTCTTTTTTATTAATATTACTATCAGCCCAAATCGGAGAGTTGAGAAAGTCAGTTGTTACTCAAAGGTTAGCAACCCTTTTTAAAGAAGACATAGGAAACTGCTGGTCAGACCTTGGACCATTTCTTGAAGTTCCTGAGAGCGAAATTCGCAACATAGGCAATGATTACCATAAAGCTCGCGATAAGGGATTTGCTCTTCTCCAGTCATGGAGGGATAAGGATGGGTGCAAGGCAACTGTGGGACGTCTTGAGTCTGTCCTTACTGTGAGAGGCAAGAAAAGGATCGCAGAAAAATTGCTAGGTACTTAAATCTGTACTTTTTATGGAAATCGTCCATTTCGCTTGAAGTCCACAGAATTCTCCCAATGAGTTTTTGAAATTTTCTGTGGTACAGTTAAACGTGGTCACAGTGTTTTTAGTTGCTTTTACAACCTGAAATCTGCATTTGTATTACTCATTCATACGATCTAAATTTTTCTGATCATTGAATTTCCTCGTTTCTTGAATAGAAATTGTACGAGATGAAAAACGAGGAGAAAGAAAACATCATGAAACGAATAGAAGTACGGAGGAAGGTACGATCAATATTTACACAGATTCTCCTTAATAACTTAGCGGTCTGTGAAGAATTAGCGAGTGTATAAATAATGATGCATGCACTATCTTATGTATCTCGCGCTTTTTATATCATATTGGCTGAGCTCATCGAAAGTTTCCAGTTGTAAGGCATCCCCAAACAGCCAATTTTCAAATCCTCTTTTAGTTTTCTAGAACACAGAGAAGTATTGGGATGACCTTTTCTGATTTGTTTGAGGTACACTTCATCTCATGTTCAGTACCATGTCTTTGGTGACCATCCTTTCAGAGGCTCAGTATCAGACTTGTGGAAGTTTTTGTTGTGATCGTTTTAAATCCTGAAATCCTACTGCAGTTTTTCTTTTTGGGATTTACAAACCGGATCAGGCATGTGTCTATGCCAGTTTGTTGTTGGTTGAAATATTAACCTCAGCTTAACCGAGAATCCCAGTGAGCGACTAATTCTGCGCATCTATACATTTAAATCATTTTATCAAGCTGGAAAATTGATATCTATCCACCAGAGCTTCAGAGCGGACTTAAATTTTTCAGTCTTGTCTATATTAAATTTAGAACATACACACAAAAAAATATTGTACAACATGGTTTTCATTAACGGCTGAGTCGAAAACAGAGAGCAGTCAAGATCCCGCCACTCCATGGGTAATCTTGAGAAACCTTCACTAAAATATGAGCTCTTATTGTCCCGTAGAGATAAATAATACTGAAATGTGTTGATTCTCAAGTGCACAGCTTTTTTGCTAACGATAGGTGATCTTGCTTGATGATGCATTATTTTTACTATAAAGTGGTAATTACTAGCGTTATATTTGGCTTTTTTTCTGGGTATTATGCGACAAAGAGGGCGAGACCACGCAACGCCAAGCCAGCGAGAGAGGAGGTTCCCCTGAGACGATGCCCAGTACTGCATCGAGAACACGAGACATAAAACAAAATGGACGTGGAGATGAAACAGGAAGTCAACAAAAGCAATTGGATGAGTTAAGTGAAATTATCAGAACAGTTAGAGAGATGAATCAAGTCGTGACGAGACTCAAATCTAGAGTAGGTGAGTTTCAGCTCTGAGTGTCCTTAACCCTTTAACCCTAAGAGTGACCAGCGTCTAATTTCTACTAACAATATCACCCTTGAATCACACATTAAGGTCATGAGAATAAAGGAAATGATCACCAACCAAAGAAGCTCCTGATTGTTAAACAACTTCTCCTTGTTAGCACCTTAGGAAATATATAGAGAACAGTACAGAGAAAATGCATAATGATGATAGAGTATAAAGGGTTAAAACCATGCAGTCATTACGAGTCTTCCATAGACTATTGACATGCTGATTCTTCATAGGGTTAGGGTTAGGCTGTACTGTCAATCGCCGATTGATGTTCTGTGATATTCGAGCTTTTGCCCGACATATCATCTACCTGATCTGCCTAGTTTTTTTTTCAGTTAAAATCTCGGCATATGGATCGTATATGGTCAATTTAAAGTGTTGCAATTTTTGATATCATGTGATGGTCGAAACAGCTCGTAGATTGGGTTTAAGAGTATACTGTGCTGATTAACTCACATTAGAGTATGTCAGAGACAAAATAAGGATTCTGTTGAGTTAAGGGTTTTCAAGCCTATTGTATCTTTCTCTGTTTTTGATCACTCTAGGGACGTTTTTTATTAAATCGTGTTAAAACGCTTAATCTAATCTAGGTTTATCAGTAAGTTAAAATCGAGTAAGGAAAGTTTACTTGTATTTCTTATATATTACTTTTATAAACAATGTAGATGAACTTCCCAGGAGGCAGCAGAACACGAATAGGAACGAGCCAACTGAGAACACCAAAAGGGACGAGCCAATTGAGAACACGAAGAGGGACGAGCCACTTGAAATTATGAAAAGCCTGTTGCAGGAGGTAGCTGCAATAAAAGGGGTCATTGAACAAAAGATTTTAGAGCGCATAGAGGGGAATGGAAATGTAGAGGGGCTGAGAGAAATAACTGAAAAAATTGGAAAGGTTAGGCAAGATTTCTCATAAACGTCGGCTGTCAATAGCAAATAAAATAGGAGCCGAAAGCTCGGTTGGAAAGGACGTGGTATATGAGATAAGGTTTGAAATTGCCACAAGCTGTTCGCCGAGGCGATTGAGAATTTTGGACTTTTTGTGACAAGAATTTCGCCAGCAGGCGACTACTTTGTGGTCTTTTCGATAGTTTTCGTTTTAATCAGCACGTTATTAAACAAAATGTGCCTAACATTCTAATTATACTCTTTTAAACTCAGCTGGACATAATTTAGAAGTAGGAATATCTTGGAGGCAAAGAAACGTCTTAAAAACTGTGCCTTTTTAAGTAGCCATGGCACTCGCTATTTTGAACCTTGTTTTACAGTATTGGAACACAGAGTACAAGGCAGACTGAAACGTCTTCTATGACAAATGATATATATGTAGACACCTGTAGTGACGTAGGTTTGTCCAAAGTTTGATGGCTTTGATCTTTTCTTGACTGTGTAACCTTTCGATGTAGCCTAATAATAACTAACAGTGGTCGAACATTCTGGTCTCGAACATTCAGATTTACAATAAATCCGCCTTTGAAAAGTTGTTCGTTTGTCGTACTCTCTCCAAGCGAAATTGAATGGAAACTCTCAAGATTCAAAAGTTCCAGTGTCGATGACGTTCGTTTACTTAGCCAGAGAAATTCAGATTTACGATAATTATAACTGATATTATAATATATCTCATACTGCATGTTCCCAGCGTTACTCTTGCGTCAAACTTTTTTCCGTACTCAGTGGCACTATACAGACAAGAGGGTCCATTCCCACATACATCCTCCTCAGTCCTGTTAGCTTACTATGGTTATGGCATTTCAAACATGGTGTATATGCCACAAGTTTTCCATTTCCCTGAATAATTACTTTGTAATAGTGTTTATATGTTGAGGAAATGTTGGGTTGAAATATAACACTGTTTCGTTTAATAAATAGGCGTTGCCTCGTGTTGACAGATTTAGTCGATGACAAGAATCGTGATTGACATTAATTCAATAGATTGATTTAAAAGCGTTAGATTATTATGTTTAAGTCAGTTTTTCAGCAGAATCGAAGTGAGAAAGAAGTTATTTTGTTATCGTTTTCTGTCTCTAAATCCGCTTACCTGGAGAATAGCTAACCCGTGAAGTGAGACCGTTGTAACGACCCGCCACAGAAGTAAGTTTATATTGAAGTTTTTGAATTTAATTACAAGATAAAGACTTGATTTGCGTTTGTTCTAATTGCAAATTATAAATGTATTTCTTTTAGATCGAATAATTATTAAAGCTTGGCTTAATATTATACGGTTTGTGGTGGTCATTTGATCTAACCAGTTCCGAGTAAGGAAACAAATACAAAGACTTGCTAGTAGATAGATTTATTACAGTTTTTATTCAGTGAAACGTAAGGCTGGAAATTAAACTAATAAGAGCTCCGCTTTTAGGCTTGGCTAAATCTATATATTAATTATAAAAACACCTAGTGAAATAGGAAATATTACATTACGTATTTGAAGTCATTCTCATTGAAAAACTAATTATGCAAAATTTAGAGAGGGTTTGACGTTAGAAGCGCCCAAGGGTAAGGATAATTCGTTGCACATTTATCCAGTTATCTCTTTCGGGGAACTTGAAGTTGTAGTTTAGAAACTTTTCACAGAAAAAAAAAGAAAAGTCTTGAACAATCTTGGTTTTGCTTTGAAAGTGATAATGGCGTAAAGTATCTTTTCTGATCTAAATGGGGCATGTAAGCCTGTCGGAAGTTTCAACTATTGAAAATCAAACTCATAAATTAAGCAATGTTTATACTGCTGCTCGGATAATTTGGCCATGATTAATAGTAAAAACCCTTTCTACGGTTGAACCTGGTCGAGTCTAGGTCATGCATATTTTTATATATTCTGTAAGCATCTGATAATTTTACAGTTTTAAAATTGCTGCACATGGTCTTTTTTGTTTTTGTTTTTCTCAATAAAACTATGACTTGATTTCAGCATTGATGAAAAGGCCGTGATGTTAAGAGACTAGAGTCTCTTTTAAAGGACAAATCTTCAGCTTGCGCTATAATCAAATTTGGAATATATGTACTTTCTGAATTATAAACGGAATTTATTTTGTAAATGATCTCGTTTTGCATGCAGGTATTTGATTTTTACAGCTTTAGAAATAGATATCCTAGATAACCTATATATGTAATGCAATTTCCTTTGGGCGTGGAGATATTTCCGTCACAACTGGTTGTGTTATAAATAGTGCATGGAAACGTCTAGAATGGTAGACTAAATTCATACAAGTCCTTAGCTCATCAACCTAAACAAAGGTAAACTTGTGTTTTTTGATTTTATGAAGGCTTTAAATTTTTTACCGAGCTTCTTCGGGTACACATGGGAAAATGAAATTTAGCAGGAGATTATCTTCTCTTGATCCTTAAGAACAGTTGGGACCCTTATCGAAAGTCTTTCCCAAAATATTCTTCAAATCCCTCTTCCATCAAATGATTTCTAAATAAGAAAGTGTCACCTTCCTCAAGAAGTTGGGCCATAATCCGTTTATTTGCCGAACTTTATTTTTTATTTACAAATGAAAGGCTGTTTCTAATTGGTAAAGGTTAAATAGCATGTATTTCATTGCAAGCCCTTAGCTCTTTATTGTTCCTTTACAATTGCATGTTTTTGTTTTCTGGGCTGTCCTTTTCCTTGCCGTTTTTTCACTCTCCCCGATGAACCAAAACGCAATGTGAAGATATTTTCTGGTGATCTGTTAAATATATAATGCATGGGAACCTCCCTCATTTCATGGACAACGACTGCTTTCCAGCGTAACACAAATGTTACTTGTTTTCATGTGATCATCCTTCGTTTCAACAGTTGTTTAATCATGATGAAAACCAAATTCTACAAAAATACGAACGACTATTTATTGTACATTTTTGATCCCATATTTCATGATTATTTCTCTTTTAATTGTTTAGTTGAGACGGAAACGGGAACCATGGCAACTGGTAGGGCAAGTGATTCAGCTCTTGACAAACCACTGAGCGACGAGCGTAGAAAAGAGTAAAACGGGACCTTGTAAGAGATATGGATGTAGACGAAGTTTTACTAAATGGGCTTGAAAGCATTTGAATAGCCTTCCTCTAGCTTGAGAGGCAGGGAGCATTTAAAATATGTCAGCCAAATAATTCTGCTGTAATGTGATATAGACAAGTTGGAGGGGAAAATATAAGTTTTCTTCACAGAGTATCGATAAGTAAGACTATTAATAAACGTCTGTATCATAAAGTACAGGCATGCTTATACGTTTTTGAGTGAACTGAATCTCTAAGTTTCATAAATTTATGTAGACAATCGCTTTTATTTTCAAATTCTATCCTTAGTTGCGTAAATGTGATCTTCCGGCTGACGGTAGTCCTGAAAAGGTCTGTGACGGTTAGAGTGAAAAGTAAAAACTGCCTATAGGATTTCTAAGCTTCTTAATCGTGCCATTGAATACGGAAGAATGTTTTACTCAAGTGTAACGCTGGGGACATGCCATATGAGACCATGGAGGGTTACAGTTCGACACTGGAACTTTTGAATCGTGAGAGTTTCCATTCCATTTCGCTTCGGAGAGAGTACGAAAAACAAACAACTTTTCAAAGGCGGATTTATTGTTAAGTATCAAAAGAATAGCTGTTTATTGTTCGAGACCAGAATTTTCGACCATCTTCAGTTATTATAAGGCGACGTCGAAAGGTTACATAGTCAAGGAAACATCAAGCTCATCGAGCTTTGGACAAATCTGCGTCACTACAGGTATATACTGTTGTCGCTTCAGATATATATAACATTTGTCAAAAAAGACGTTTCAGTCTACCTTGCACTTTTTTTTCTAGTACTGTAAAACAAGGTCCGAAATCGGGAGTACCATGGCTGCTTTAAAAAATGTTTTTTCTAATCGTCATATGGTACATTTTGGTCACCAGAAAAATTTAAGATACAAAAAAGTAAATACATTTTTTTTTCCTCTAAGATATTCCTATCTCTAAATGATCACCAGCTGAGTATAAAAGAGTATAATGAAAATGTTACGGACGTTTCATTTGTTAAGGGGCTGATTGACACAAAAACCATCCAAAACATGCACTACAAGTTAATCGCCTGCTGGCGAAATTCTGTTCAATGGCCTCTTTCAATGCTTCCTCCATTAGCAGACTGCGTATCATTTCAAATGGCTTGTTCCTCCTTGTGTTCTGCTGCCTTTTGGGAAGTTTATCTACATTGTTCAAAGCCAACAAAATAAATATCGTAAGTTGCACTTAATTAATATTTCTTACAACAGTGATTTATGAGAAATACAAAACTTTACTTACTCGATTAAAACTTACTGATAAACCTACTTTAGATTTAGCTTTTTAACACGTTTTAATCAAAAGCATCCCTAGTGTGATCAAAAAAAAAAAAGATACAGTATGCTTGAAAACACTCAACTCAACAGAATCCTTATTTTATCCCTGACATACTCTTAGTTGAGTCAATCAGCATAGTGTACTCTTAAACCCAATCTATGAGCGCTTTCCACCATCAAATAATATCAAAAATTGTAGTCTTATCGTTTCGTTATCATGCCGTCGTTGTCGTCGTTACCGAGGCACTTTCGTATTGATCATCGTTTGTCGTTATGCTCCCTTCGTTTTTATCTTCGTGGCATCGTCTTTTCAGTATTTGTTTGTCATCTTCATGTTCCCGACTTTGTCACGTCGTGGCATCTTCGTGAAGATCGTTCGTTTTTCGTCGGTATGGTCTCGTCCTCGTCGTCGATACGCTCTCGTCGTCTTCGTCACAATGAAATCGTTTATTTCGTCGTTGTGAAGTCGTCGTTAACTCGTATATCACATTTTTGTAAAATGTGTAGCTTACCAAACATTTTCCATCCACGCAGATGTCTGTGGTCTCTTGATTACAAGGGGTCCCATCAATAACTTTGTCCTTCAGTTTGAAATAAATTACAGTGCCAGCCATGCGGCAGTACAGCTTGCATTGATTTTCTTTGCGAACTGTATCAGGACAATACATACAGCCAGTTAGAAAAGAACTGGTACAATTAGAAACTTCATAGACGTAACGTGAAGTTCTCACTTACTTCCAGCATATTTTGGCAGCCACTGAGTCGGTCTGAAACTCCTCGACCCAATACTCACACGTCGCCCAAGCGTATTCGCACATTGCAAGGCTCGGAAATCCGGTGACCCTGGTGGACATTCCTACCAATATAACAAACCAACAACACTTGCGTTAAGCTGAAGGGCACAAGGCAAGAACGACTGCCTATCAATAAGTGGAAACACTCAATGAAATAAATCACATTACAACATTCTTACCTGAGTATTGCATGACACAAAACGTTTTCGTTTTCCAACGCAGTATTTACCTCCATTTTCTGGGCTGAAAAATAAGATAAAGGTCCATTGTCCTTTGATAACAAGTAGTTTTGAAATATCAAAACATTCTAAAACTGCATAACATGGCAAGAATTATGTTCCAAGCCAAAGTCCTATTTCTCTTTCTATTACGGGCAAAGTGAACATCGGCGTCCGCTTATCGCTAATGGAAATTGTGCGTGACATAAGTAACTAAGCTAAATGGCACGATAAGAGTTTCGTGATTAGATGAGGTAATTAGTTGGGTACTTACATTGGTTTGTTACACTTTCTGTATGCGAAGGAAACCCCTCCTCCACATTTTCTTGTGCATTCATTGAAGGAACCCCATGGTCCCCAGCCACCGTCTACTGGTTTTAATTTTCGTTTCATCACACACTGACCTTTGATGCACCACTGAGACAGGTAAAAAAACAAAAACCTTCACATCAGCAATTGAAGTGTCCTATGTAGCTGATCTTTGAGACGTCACAGACTGACGGCTAGAGAAGGAGAATAATGTAAGCAACCCTTTCGCGTCACGATACAACACCTTCCGTCACTCATATCCAACATACATTACAAACTATTTTCCGGCAAAGGTGACATAATTAAACATCCCACTGATAGCAGTGTTAATGCAAGCATGGTCATAAATGAATTTACATAGCCCCGTGCGACTCTGTTATTTTCTCTTTGCAATATTGTAATGTTCATACTAGTCAGTAAACTAAGAAATTTCAGTTAACAATTATTTTTGTTAAATTCCATTTAAGTAGTCGAGCTTCTTCCATGGTCCACCTCGAGTGAAGAGTTAAAGATAGCTCACTTAATTCTACACCCTCGTTATGGAAAAATTTAAAGGAAGACGGTTTCTTTTGTAATGAACCTAGTATTTATTTGTTAACGACTTTATGATACAAGTAATTATTTTTGTTGGAAAAGGTTGTGAAGTGTTAAAAGGTATAAGGTGTAATCCCGTGATAAGTGTCTATTGAAGAAAGTTCAGTGATTCTTAAAGCGTGAAGCGATTCGACTTTTTGTGTGGGGGTTGTTAACGAGAATATCACCGTGAAAACCGCTCGTAATAGAAGCAATCTAAAGATTATAACATAACAAAAGAGATCTGAAAAAGAAGTTGGCTTGTTGCAAAATCACAAATTTTATGAGAGAGGGAAGGAGCGACGCAGTATTAATCTTTGGTGTCCTTTCAATGCGCATAGACTAGTATTACAAGTATAAGTTGCCTGGGTAACTACGTTAGAACTTTCTAGACTAAGAAATCTGGTGTACTAAAAGTGAATAAATATTTTTTATTGCCATAATTCTGATTACATAACGGGAGGGTTAGATGTCCTAACGAAGGGTATGATAGGACCTTCCTTTAAGTCCCTAGAAGGAACAAGAAGTTTTTGCGCAGCACTTCTAAGTAAGGAACAATCTGCCGCCATCTAATTGGCCTAATTAGAAGACAACTCTCCCTGCGAAACATCCGTCCCGTTGTATATTATGTTACACCAGAAGAAAATAATGGGTTTATTATTTTCTCCTGGTTAAATATGAACGTGTTTGACATGGAAGAATTTGTATCCGCTGCAATATTAAACTTAACCCGCTTATGATTTTGACCTACGACCCTGTTATGTGGGCAACATTGAGAGCGTACAGTTTTAAAAGGATATGAAATGTATGTAAACTACTTGTAGCCAACGAAAACAGCTTTTGGTTCAAGTAATATTAATTGTCGCAAAGTTTGCACGATGTAGATACAAGTTTAAAATATCGTGTTTTTGAAAGATTGAAGAGGTATCAATTTGTCACTAATTAAGAGATTTATTTTGAAAGGTCTTCGTTTAATAGGATTATCTTTAATAGAACTGAAAAATCATCTTCAAACAAGAGGATATGCTCAGATCTTGAGAGCATAGGAAAAATGTCCGAACGACTGATATGTTTTCTGAGTAAATTGGTGTATTCGATACAGTCAACACCTTTGTGGTTTTTCACTCTAAAATAAAATCGGAAATATTCTGAGGGAAGAACGAAATGCGAACATTTCATTTGTAGAAAGCGATGACAAACAAACAACAGTATTTAAATATTAACAGGCAAATTAAGTTGAAGAAATCAAGTTGGTAACCGGTGAAAATCAAAACGTAGAAGAGAAAATAACTCAAACACGGGTATCTGATGATAAAATGATAACATAACAAAGGAACATATCATTTACAAAGATCTAGTAAGATCTGTAGAAATGAGTTCTAGTAATTTGAGAAAATGTCTAAAATTGTTTTTTGATGACAGAGAGCTGTTTTGTCAGTACCTTCGTCTATCACAAACTTAACAGTAAATAAGCGATCCCTATTTGCGAATCTTGAGAAGGTCGTGCGCGGTCTGTCGCTATCTTCACCATCCCACGCTATTCTTAATCTGTCTTGATGAAATTAATATTTTTGCAGTTGCCTATTCCTCCAAACTAATACATCACTTTTTTCTCCTCTAGGGTTAGATAGCACAACACACACAAAAACGGCAGTTATCTCGACACGGTCAAAATAATTTAAGGAAAGTCAAATCGAAGTATTTTTGAAACATTTTTTTTACAAGAAAAAAATCATCAGGACATTTCGTATACGACCGGGAACATCAGACAACCAACGCACGCGAAAAATTGGTTGGTATGTACAAAGTTTACGGGAAGTTCACAGATGGTTGATTGCGTTAAGTAAGCGATGATCCTCAATTACAGCCTTCTCATGATTAGGCTTAGTTTATGACAGCATGTTTCGACGGATTCGATTTGGTAAACGTCACTTAAGGAACGTGTTAATTGTTAGAGTACTAAAGGTGCGCGTGAGTTTCAATTGGAAAAAAAGCATGTGGAATGGACTAACAAACGAGGGAAACTGGAAGTGTTCCATTCCAGTGGGTTAAGTTTCTGTAAACTCGTAAGCCAAGAGATTATAAACTGTTTTTAATCTCTTTTGTAAACGAATTCGTTGTCACAAGTCATCTACGTCGAGATTTGCGAACTTAAAATGTTGGGTTGACCACAAAAGACAAAATTTGTTTCTGAGGCTTGGGAAGATACCAAAATAGATAAGCATATAGATATGCATGTAGAGTCTTCTTTCAGTTAAGATCATTATCAAAGAAATGATATTGTAATGATGGAATATCAAACTCTCAATACTAGCACAGACAGAGATCTATGACGGTAAGTTTGGAGAATTTACCTTCCTTTTTGCGCACGGCGTTCCATCTGCCCATGGCATGTGATGGGTGGAGCAGCCTTTTCTTTTCCCAATCATCTTGACGCACCACAGGCGTCTGCAAGGTTCCTTATAGAAAATGGAGAGGAACAGAAGCTAAGGCACAGTGCCTCGCGAACAAAATCTTAAATATTCTTTGCAAATCCTTGCCTTGCGTATACTTTTCACAAGAAAATATTGAGAAAACTTCCTACAAAAGGCTAAAATTTTTTGTCAACATTACGTACCATATATGGACAAACCCTGGATTCCTCTCCAAATATCAATTGGCATTGTTTGTCCACGCTGTACATTTCTCCCGGCAGAGTGTCATGATACTTCGATTGATTTTTTTCATTAGGCTTATTTTCTAGGCAAGATCCATACCCTAATCTGAAACAAAGACGATTGCAAGGTAAGTAAGTTACAGCTACAAACAGATCAATGAAGCTTCTCTATTCAGGAGACACTTCACGAGTTTACGGGTCCAGCACGGGTTTACTACGAACCAACATAATGACCAGTTAGCTCAGTTGGTAGAGCACTACTCCAGTATCGCAGAGATCATGGGTTCAAATCCCGTACAGGCTTGAAGTTTTTTTAGGCCTTACTTTCAGGACTGCTAAAGAAGTGTTCATTACTGCGAAGATCACTTTTAGATTTATTTCCTTATCCGCAGTTTACATATATGATTGTCATATATTCACAGTCATTTATTGTCGCAACCGACATGTTAAAGCATTAAACTGAAACTAGTTTTGTTACTTACTCTAAGAACCTTGTGATCTTTTCTCGGCTGCAGCTTGACCAAGACCACGGTTTGGTGTCAAAGCTTAATGGCTGGGCCATCAGATGCTGATCTCCCCTGCTCCGTGTGCATAGGTTGTTATCTCCATCATGAGGAAGACTGAATCTAATGTATTGAAAGAAATAGGTAAAGGTAACAGAGGTCAACTCAGTTGATACAACGAACCTTTAAAGGAGGAAGTGGATAGGTTGAGATGAATGGGAACTTAAAGTAAAGAGACAGGGGGAGGACAAGATGAAACGCAGGTAGAGGCAGAAGAAAGAGTGGCGGAGAGTTGAAGGGGAGATAGGGAGAAAAAGAAAGGGTTCTAAGGGAGGTGGAGAAGGAGAAGGAGGAAAAGGAGAAGGAACAAAGGAGGAGATGGAAGAGGGGGGAGCTAGAGAAGGACAACACCGTCTCGCCAGCATGGAGGGTGCTTTCCATGATTGGAAAATGCTTCAACTGTGTCGGATGTATTTGAATTTAAGGAAGCATAGATCTTTACCATTTTCTGTGTTGACCTCATCTTCCCTCAAGAGGTGTGAGAAGTATGTTATAACATAAGCTGTGAGTTGTTTCAGCCTCCTGACTGAACGTTCTCTCTTAAATTCAAATTCTCTTTAAAAATTTGTGAACTTACAGGTGACCCAGTTCGTGTGCTATTGTATAAGCTGTGCTTAGTCCATTGTCCTCTGCCAAGGAGCAACTCCTTGGTGCTTGGCATATGGTTCCAAGCTCTGATAAACCTGGAATAACAAAGACATCAGTACACCTTAGCAGGAATGATAACACAGAGAACAACAAATTAAGGGGGTATTGTCTCCACAGATACTTTGTGGTAAGCACAACTTTATCATTGATCGACAATTGGGTCGACTGCGGAAAAAGAAGCCTGCGAACAGGCCCAGATGATTAAAGCGATAAAAATATAATAATAATAATAATAATAATAATAATAATAATAATTAGTGCTTGCTCGCAAGCTGCGCAAAAGGGTGTTTGGCTCCCGTGATCTGACAACTTCGACCAATATCGCTGTGTACCACCAATGTTTAATGCTCCTTCTTAAAAGGAAAACGAGCTCATTTGTCACTGGCGAGATTTCTTAAATGTTGTAAGTTCAGATTACCTAATGTGTCACACTTTCCGGGCGATCTGCAGATATCTCTCCTTAAAAAAAACCAAAGTAAAACAATGAGTTGATCAGCTGCTGAGGAAAAGTTATTACAGCTAGTTCATACAAACATAATGTTAAAGCTAATTAAGACAGTTTTAGCTTCGTGTCTCGTAAGCTCTTCTAAACTCCAGGACATGTAAAATCTCGTAAATCGAGCTTCTCTTTTTCTTATTCAGCTTTTTCTTTACACTTCACTTTCCGAACACTTCTCACGTTTCTGGTATGTTACACTTGTTTTCGGAAGTTTTGAGCCTACTGCTTGCGTTTAACAACGCTTTCCATCGCGTCTCTTTAGTGTTCTTCGGCGCTTTGTACCAACATAACCTTTTCTTTCCCTCTTTTTCTTTCTCTTTTAAACCTTTTTTTTTCATGTTTCAGGTGCTTTGCGAGGGCGACGGGTGTGTTTTCAACCAGTACATCATTCACTCCGTTTAGTGCCAGCCAAATGTTTTACTCCGGAAGAGCAAGGAATGTTTGTGTTTTTTCATGTTACCAACGCGGCTGCTCCGAGTGAAAGAACTGCTCGCGACTTTTTTTTTTCTTTGCATGCAAAATTTCCCTGTCCTTCTCCAAGTCTGTACATGCTCTTGCACATTTTAAATTCACATTTCCAAATACAAATGACCAAAATACATTCCCGATAATGACAAAAAATTTTACCTCGTTAACAAGATGGCGGTATCGTGGCGGTCAGACTGACTCTCTTCTGACATCATATGTTTCTTCTGCCAGCGGCAGAAACTTTTCAGAGTTCGCCTTGCGTCTAACGAAATATGGAAACCAGGCTGAAATCAATAAAACAGACAATCATTTATTTACGAACACTGCAAACACGTTTGGCCATTGTAAGTAGCCTATCAAACCTTTTGGTCATTTACTACAGGAGTTTCTCCCGTTTTTTGTTGAAAGTAGTGACTAGAAGCATATGCGCTTGTTACAGATGAAATAATACTTATTCGTAGTAAAGACCCCATCACTTTGGCAAATTTCCCCAGGCCAACCAGTTGAATAGGAGTGTCTTTCTTTTAATTATTTTTTTCCTCTAAGAACGTTGGAAACCCTAGTTTATCAGCTCTCGTTGCTTGCCTAAATTTTAAGATGTGCATGTTCTTAAATTCAAACAAGATGAAACATGCGATTCACTTCCAGTGCAGACGTCTTCGCAGAAGATCAACTTCCGGGATTCTTCACTGCATTTGTGGTCTGATTAAACAAAACAGGAAATCGCTCTACGGAGTTTCCTGCTGTTTATACCACTTCCTTCGTTTTCTGTGCATTGGGAAGATCTCTCACGAATTTTTTTCAGCAGCCCTCAGCGCCACGGCACAGTCGCCATTTCAATATTTTTCAATCCCAGAAACTAAATATCAATTTTCCACTCAATCAATTATACAATTTTTCTAGTTTTAACTCTGGCGGTTCGATGTTAATTCAAACAATATTCCCTGGTTACTGTTGTTCTTTCTTCTCAAATTTGCTCGAAAAGATATGGATAACGGGAGAAGAAATTCCATCTTGGTCACTCTTGGGAGTGAGGACACTTCTAAAGGGAGTTCTCATTTTGCCCGCCACTTAGGTGCAATTATGAATTTTAAGTGGTTCGTGACAGCGATGAAATGACAGTAAAAGCTCTGATTTTTAAAATTAAAATAATTCAAAATTTTTCTTCTCATAATAGATTTTAATCCTTGCTCCCGCATTGCTTTTTCTTTCCTCTTGACAAAATATCTTTAATCTTCCTATGTTTATATTTTGTGGTTTCCCTCAACTGGTGATAGTTTTACATGGTCAAAATGCAAACCGCGGGACATTACGACTGGACGTCTTTAACCCTTAAACACGTAAGAGTTAATATATAGATTTAACCAAGCCTAAAAGCGGAGCTCGCATTTTTTTTCCCGCACGTCTCAAGGGCACAACGCCTTGCCCCGGCCAGGACTAGAACCCGAGTCGTCCGACTCGGAGCCCTGTGCACTGACCGCTGTGCCCGCGATACAGTTGACCACGCATGTTAAAAGTAACACCTTGTACGGTCGTACATCCAATTTTTTTCGGCTTGATGGATTACTACTATTTTGTATAATTATGGGGCTGCGCTCTGCGAGCTCCGCTATTAGCATCTAATTTATCTTTTAAATTTCACTTCTAAATCAAGCATCAAATCACGAGAATGAAGGAAAGATCACTAACTGAAGAAGTTCTTGATTATCTAACAAATTCTCCTTGTCAGCACCTTAGGAAATGTATAGAAAACAATGCGGAGAATATGCATACTGATGTTACAGGGTAAAGGGTTAAAAGTTTGGTTTAATTTAAGATCCATACGTTCTTGGTGTCCAGGTAAGCTATTTTCACTACAACAATGTTTATAGCGCAGCCAATACTTCTGTCGCGATAAATTTGAGCAACCTGTTCAAGAAAAGAGAAAAAAAATCGTCAAGAATCTAAAAAAAATGTATTAAGAATAACAGCGAAGCCAACACAACATAAATTGCGAGCAGTTCCCTCATTTTTGCGAATTTCGTCGCGCTGGTCAAAAACAAATCAGCGATGTCTGCGCCCAGCTCGGAACTCTGAGGCCCTGGCTACATTTTTTCAAATTTTTTACGAGCATTCCCTGCTTTTTGGCGAAGTCCGTCGCACTTGTCAAAATAAAAATCAATGATGTCAGCGCGCAGCGCGGAATTCTGAGGTCCTATCATCATTTTTTTTTCTTTGACTCACGCGACGGACTTCGCTGTAAAAGAGGGTCTGCTCGCACTCTACATGCAACAAAAACTCTCAGTCTCTAGTAACGAAGAAGCTACTGTTGGAATGGTGAAACGCATGGTTTGTTTCCATTATAAATTGCGAATAAACGTAAGAAAATCGATCAGACCTCCATAACGAGCCCGTATTCTTCTGTACTCAATCATATTTCGCAGTCACTTGCCGAGCCTCAAGCCCCCTTAGCAATCGTTTTATCCCATATTTCACGCAATACGCTCTATCTCTTTCGCGTTGCACAGGAAAGGAGGAGACTACCTGCCGTTGGTTTTAAGAATACCACAAGTCTCACCAGGAATTATACAAGTAAAACACATGACACGTTCTGCGTCAGGGCTGATAGGAGGCTATCGTGGAAAAGACCGGGTATAGTGGCGCGAACAAGATCAACAAAGCAGTTCTTATTTGCTAACTTCAAACATGAGAATATAAGGTCATGCGATATTACTAATACGGAGGCAAATTGGCAAATCACGAGTGAGCGATAAACTTTGAATCATCCTCAAGAAGTCTGCGCAATTCAACGATACACTTGTTCTTAACAATTGTGCACCTCTGCTTTTTACACCTTGTGTGCGTGACAAATCGCAGAGAGATTTCAACAGTTACAAAGTGTTTTCCTCAGAGCATGATGCGCAAAGCGACTTGTAAAGGAACTACTTTTATGTTCAGTGCGCCGTGGACTTAGCTTATTTGGAGACGAGAATTCATACGAAATCTTGCACACAGACGCCTGCCAAACGAGGAATTTCAAATCTAGCTTACAGTTGTATGTGAAACGCGAAGATTTCGCGTGATGCCTCTATCTTCGCTTATCTCTTCGTTTTACTTCCTTTCTGTTACAATTAATACAAAATATTTTTTTTTGCACCAATTGATCATTGAAAAAAAAAATACTTGTGACGGATAATTCCGTAATAAACGTGTAATTTTGCGCTGTCCACAGAAGGATATAAACCGAAATATCCCTCACTATGAAAAAATATTTAAAACAAAAGTCGTTAACGCCCTAAAAAGTAGCTATTCACAATTAAAAGAAAAAACGGATCAATTTCAGTATCCTAGCAACTGCGCACCTATCCCTCCCCTAATCCAACTTTAACCAAACTTTGTCACCATTTGACTGTTATTGGGTAAGGGGGGGAGGGTAGGTGTGTCATTGCTTAATATAAGTTTGGACGTACTTAAAGAAGGTTAAAAGAAGAGAAATAATTGATAACTGATTCCGATAATATGTCACTTACCACACCCATCAGAGTAATAATGTAGCTTTCCAAATCGGCTTTGCTATCAAAAGCGTCAACCATAGTTTTATCAGCAACCACTAATGTTTCGACGAAGCTCTCACCGAGGCTTCTTTTATGTCTTTTCCTCGTATAGCTTTCATTGATGGGGCGTTGTGGCTGCCCACGTAAATGCGGGAGAGGTTTGTTGGTGTCTAAAATCAGAGTCCAAGCAGTGTCGTGTTATGGAAAATTTAGTTCAATCATTTTGCCTTAAGTATATAAAGTAATCTTGTTGGGTGTAATTACTCCAAATGCTGAGAGTTGTGAAAAGGCTCGAAGCTGAAGCCTTTGTAGGAAAATTCAAGTGAGGCCGAAGATTAAAAAAAAAAAAAAACGCATCTCCTTTTCCACAACTTTACCTGATTTACACCACCATTTATGGGTAGGAAAGACAGTTTACCTTAAAATGCTTTGGTGCATTATACACGAGAGCAAGAAGGTTAACTGATTCACAATTAGGAATAGCATGAGTTCACCACCGCTATTTACAGAGTCGCTTTTAACATCCTCATGAATCTAACGAGATCACCATTGTGATCTTGTGAAGAATCTGAGATCCTCATGCATATCATGCATATCAACAATCAATAATGGTTCTGAGACCAAGTGGAGAGCAATTTTGTCTGCATATCATATGATTACAGATATACAGTTTGTTTACGAGCTAAGAAATTATGGCGAACCTTAAGAAACAAATAAACATCATTTAAATTATTTCATAACTGTAAAGAATAGCACTTCGCAGAAGTGAAAGTAACAGCGCGCACTTAGGAGCGTACATAACAGCGCGCGCCTAAGAGAGTACATAAAATGACAGCGAGCGCACATAACATCGTGCGCACAGAAGTCAACAAAACAGCGCTCATCTAGGGGCAATACATTACAAAGTGCGCAAAGAAGTGCAATAAAAACGTGCGCAGTGCGCAAAAGAGGCACATAACTATAAGGGCATTAGAGTGTACATAACAATTTGTAAGAAGCCAACTGAGTGCAAAACTTTGAAGAACTGCGACAGAAAATTTCATCAGAAGACTTACACCTGAGTGAAAATGTCCTAAAATTCACTCAAGAAACCAAAGGCTGGCCGCACTGCTAAAAGAATTGATTGAAAAGGCATTCCTCAGCTGTTTGCCACTGGATCAAAGTGATCAAAGCGTTGCATGACAAGCAAAGGGTAATGCGTGACAAGAGGATATGATTTGCAATTAAGCATCTGACCAACGTCATTTAAAATCGATCACGAAAGCATTAATAACAAGGAGTTACGTTTCGACCGTTCGTTATTGCAGGTTAATCCTGTTTAAACGTAACATGGAATGCTCACCGTGAACACGAAGATCGTAACACTATTCAACAGAATAAATGTGGCCACAAATAATTATTGTTAATATCTTTAAATTTGACGTGACCTCATTTTTTAGGCGAGTCTGATTGAGCATTGGAGTGATACGTCAATTTCTTTATTCTTCATGCTGTGTTTATGACAAAAAGAAAATTGTAAAACAATTTGCAAATTCGCAAAATTCTTTGGTTTTCAAAGTGAAATATTAATTCAATTACATCAGGTTATGAGGTTATTTTACGTTTATCAACCGCGTTCAAGAAGCAGACCGTGAGGCTTTTAAAGAGTTCACTAATAGCAGGAGTCACCGGTTGAGCAGGAACACCGAAAAATGTGTTTATGGAACAAGATAGTATTCGGAAAATCTGAAAAATTCGTAACCTTCTGTCGTTAAGGAATGACCAAACAGAAGTGACATTTCGCCATCGCACAGAGCTTAAATACGTCTCTGCGTTCTATAACAGATGGCAATTAACCACTTGCTGAAAAGAATTGAGAGGAATTTCTTGATCCAATTTGCAGGCTGTTTCTGACGTAACACAACTGTATTTTTGCTATATTGAAGCAATAAAACGCCCTCTTTAAGAAAAAAAAGGCACTGACAAATGAAATCCAAAAGATATGGTTTTCAGACAGCCAAAACGAAAAGTAAACTTTAATGGGTTAGTTTGTTGATCGTATCGTGTCGTTGCGGGTTGACTTAAGGGAACACTGTCAAGTTTTACGTCAGAGATTTCTAAGACAACCTTGTTTCAGTGTCGACTGCGACAACCTATCCATGTCAAGTGTGCCTCAACCTCTGCAGCGTTCCCGCGCTATCACGCACACGGCAGAAAGAGACATTAAGTCGACTCGTATTAAGGTACAGTTAGCTGCGCAAAGAAACTCACCAAAATTAGAGCTTAATTTTCCTCTTTTGCAGATTTGTGCACTTATAGTAAAGCAGATGCAAGGCAAGAGTTACTGTATACATACACTCTTCGCGCGTAAAACAAACAAATCGGAAACGTCTGATTCGCTAGCAATCCAGCAAGGTTGAAAGGCGTATTTATTTGTATTAACTGAAGTCGATCTCACAGTGTCCTATCTGATTTGGCATACGACATGATGTGACGTAAAATGCACTTTTTGTCATAACTCATATCAAGGTAGATATAGAATAGTGGTACTTTGAAGCAAGATAAATTTCCTGTATTGCGGAAAACGTGCATAATTGCGGGTTGATTTTACTTCTTTTTAACCGTATTGTACGCACAGACGGATCGTGTGTAATGTAAATGAAACTTACCCACAAGTCCACACGTCGACGGAGCATTGCTAACATCGTCTCCAAGAGCAGAATGACGAAATACGATATGGAATTTCCTGAGATGCGCGTGTATTTTTGAGTTCCGTTCTTCAGCAGGTTCGACTAAATAGCGTTGGCCACTCGAGACGAACGAACCATGCTGTAGAAGGAGAGAAAGTGGACACCTTATGATCAGAATTTAACTTAAAACTATCACTCTTCAAAACAAAAATGAAAAAAAAAAAATTAAATCTACGCGCGTTTCAGGGGGATTTTACATATGCAATTCTAATGAACCCAAACTTGTTTGTTTTTCATGATTAATGTGCTTAACGGAGGAAGTGGTTACTCGACATTCTTTTGACTAATTAAATACCCATGTACCAGCGGTTTTATTATAATAAGAACAATGTAATTATTTTTTTCATATGTATATTTGAAGTTGCACAAGGTGTCGCCACTAAGACGGGAACGCGTGAGTTGCGAAAAATTGCTAGTATTGATTTCCATGGGGTCATTACCGCATGAAACCACTTCCGGTAGAATTGTAAACCCAAAAATCTGAAATGGCAACCTCAACTAACCCGATCCCTTGAAAAAAATGTTTTTCAAAATTATCCTCTTCACAGGACTAACCAGTGTAAAGAGTTTTCAACTCAGTGTTTATAAGCTTGTCAATTTACATGTCCCTGGCTGAAAGTCGGTCGGACAGGCCCCGTTAATCGAGTACATAAATAAAAGACTATACCGCTATCGGTCACAAAATGTTAATTTCTTCTAAATGTTTTCATCACATGGATGAGAATCACATGGAACTGTTCTAAATCGAATTAAAATTACGGAGCGGTGAGCGGTAAGGAACAGGAACACCGCGTGAGCGTTACAGTACGTTCACAGCGCTGCGCGGTTGTATAAAACAAATCTATGGAAATCAAAGCGCGAATTAAAACATCAATTATAACAACATATGTAAACAGGACAAAGGTACTTACAAGTCCGTTGCACAAATTAAACACGGCAGTAGAATTTGGCTCTCCCTGGATTTCCCCACGATAAAAACAGTGCTGCAAATTCCCAGTGAATGGAAGTCTCCTAAGATCACTGTAAATATGCTCTACATTAAGTGCAGGCGATATAAAGCTCGCGTCGCGCTCCAATCGGAATCGAAAAGTTTGACCAAACGCAGCAAGTCTATAATAAACTGTGGCCATCCCCCATCCGTTGTGTTCGTATCTAACAAAATGTTTGTTAAGCGGATGGCGTTTTCCGAGGCGATTCACTCGCTCTACGATTGTCATCTCATACTCAATGCGACCATTGTTGTTGGAGATACCTCTAGGTAACGGCGTGCGACCTGTATCGGAGAAAAATCCAAGGTAATTGTTATAAACACACTAAGAACTGAGAGTTTCGACTTACGCTTAGCAGCGTTAAAACGTAACAATTTCCACTCACCTTTTGCATATTTCTTGTGTGTCGCTGCACAAATTTGCTGAATTAGAAGAACTATTAATACACTGCAAGATATTCTCTTCATGGTTCAAGATTTCGGAGATTTGGAGTTGTGCCCTTGATTTGCGGGGACTTTCTCTGGAGTGTTTTGTTAGACAGGACTTCAAGGAACGCTCACGGTGACTAGAGAATTGACCAATTACTGGCCAGCTCGTCGATAGCGACGTTATGTGTGATGACATATATCACCTGGTGAGAATAAAGAAGTTCTTCATAACAAATCTGTATTTTATTCTTTACTGGGATACCTGTGGTAGCCCAGTCATAAAACGCCTTTGTTTTTTTGTCGTTTTTTTTTTCCTCCGCCACAAAATGGAAAAATTGCGCAATCGTACCCAGTGGTCATAGGGCCCTCAACACCAAGGCAACTAACTGTGATCCAATGAGGTTGAAAGTGTTCACATGCTGATCACGTGTGTTATCTTGATGATGATCGACGTTGTCATGGACAGGAGAGGGCCGGGTCACATGACGAACCACGAGATTTTTGCTTTTAACCCTTTAACTCCCATTAGTGACCAAGGCAGAATTTCTCCTTACAATATCAATACAATATCAACCAGATAAGTGATGAGAATAGAGAAAAATATCAATTTGGGGATAATACGGTGATCCAATAATAAATTCTCTGAACTAACACTGTAAGAATTGTGTGGTTGACGGTAAGGAGAATGACAAATTTGATCTGGGAGTTAAAGGGTTAAAACTCTTTAGTCAGCCACTTTGTATTTGTTCTAGGGTTGTTGTTTTGGCGATGGAGGTGTCACGTTTTTGGTTTACGATTACCTGGAGCTTTACCTTGAGCGGTATTTTTGGAGCGGACTGATCGAGTCGCGAGCGCTTGAAAGTCTTGTATGCCTTGAAAGCTATGAAAGCCTCGTATGCTAAGTATGCCAATGTCCTAGTTGAAAAACGTACACTTGTTGAAAAAAGCAAAATCTTAAATCTGAAATTAAACTGCATATATTCTATGCAATCTATTAAACAACACTACTACCGTGAGACTGAAGAACAAAATTCTAATGGATGCAAACTGCTTGTGAAGAAAGACGCCATGTTGAATTCACTTGATGCCCAGGAACGTAGCTACGATAACAGTACGAATGGTATTAATTTCACGATCAGAAAGGTGGATCTTATGTTTGTTTTTATTGTAGTGGTAGGGGTATTCTTTTTTAATAAATACGTGATCCAAAATCCTGCGTCTTTTGAGTATAATGTTATAATGTTATCTTTTGTTTACACAATTGTCTTGTGGGCTAATTTCTACGTAAAGTTGTTGATGTCTCCAACAAAAGCTACCGTGAATAGCTTCGATGAATGTAAAGTCTTTGAGAAAGCTACTCAGTTATCCGTTATTGTATATGATAATAAGCTTAATGATAGCAATGATGAAGCATTTTCAACAAATACAGTCTGTTACTGTAGATCTCGATACAACAAATTTGTTTATTTTAATCGCCCTCGTACACATAATATTCGTGTTTATGATCGTGAGCCCAGAAGAATACCAAAGAAAAGAATTTCACGTATTTGAAGAAATCCTGGAAGGTAAGACGTTTACTTCGAACCTACATCAGAAAAAGCATACCAAAGTCTTCCCGAATGCATCTTTTTACAAATAAAGCTCGTGAAAAAATATATGCACATGGAATCAGATGCGAGAATTAAGGAACAACGAAATATCCCTCTTCTGCAGTAAGGAGAAAATATCGAAAGTCTAACAAATACAGGATACTGAAAATGCAAAACCAAAATCCACATGTAATAAAAAGTCAAAAGCCAAAGCATTCGAATGCATGGAGGTCTGATTCAGTACCAAATGTTTATAAAAATATGAATCACAGGGTAAATTGTTGAAGTCCAATCTGTCTGGGGATATAGAAACAAACCCTGGTCCTGTTATTAATTCTGTTAAAACAATTAAAGCTCCTTTCAGTCAAGACAATGTGGCAATGTTTGGGTTAAATGTTGGTACACAATGTGTAGGGGGGGGGGATGGTATTGTATTCTCAGTAGACTTGGTAAATATCATGAACATTGAAAATGAATTGTATTCTGGTCTATCTAGTCTATTCAGGTAATTCTAGTTACTGTTAACAGATGTACCTGAAATGATAATGGTTTTTGATATGAATTATCAGCTTCAATATAGTCCAAGCTATACTAGTACTATACATGGTACTTGTGAAGTACAAGATTTCAATTATTGTATGTCATTTGCTAATGCCATGCAGGCTTTGCTAGGACAAAATTACAATTCCTTTTTTTTAACAATCCTTAGTACTACAGTAGGTTTTTACTGTAATGGTGATGTTAAGTTTAAGATATTTGATTCTCATGGTAGAGATTCATATGGTATGCCCCATCCTCAAGGAACTTGTGTGCTGTTGGAAGTTAACACCTTAAATGAGCTGATAAACTATTTTCAAGGTCGTTATCAAAATCCAAATGTTTTTTTTGAACTCAAAGGTGTACATATTAATGAAGAACAATGTGATATGACACATTTCTGATCAACAGTTGTCAGCTGTCCCCCTTGAAGCAAATCATGCAGATGCTGATATTACAACCATTCATATTCCCTATTGTGCCACATCTTTTTGTAGCATTTGTTTTTCCATGATCAAATATTGTGGCTGACCATGCAAACAAGTGTTACAAAGAAAAACTCATGGTAATAACCATCCACTGACTATTAACAATTTCCCAAGGACTTCAAATATATGATGCAAATATTAGTAGTGCCTTTAATTTGGAGAAACAAGGCAAATTATTGCTTCAGAAGCTAATCACAGATAATACTAGGGATAATACTGGGTTTTTAATGTGGATTTCAAACTATTACTTTAGCTGTATTTTTCAGCACAATGAATAAATATGAAAACAAAAGCAAAAAGTGTTAAGTGTTTTATTATAAGATTCAGTCCTAATGGTACACTTGATATATTTGAAAAAATGAATGACATAGATATTCTTATTCAGTCATAGGGGGATATAAAACAATTCCAGAGTAAAGATGAAGAATATTGTGTTAAATTTATACGTTCAACTAATTTGTCAAATGCTGGAAGACAAAAGGTAATGGTAAAACATAAGTCTCATAATCAGAAAGAACTACATACAAAAAGGGAAAAAAAAGCTATGCACAAATGAAACCTGCCATGAAAAAAAAAGTTTTGTCTGATAAAGCAACATGGTACAAGTCAATGGATCCTGCAGAAAAAGAAAAGCTTTTATCTCACAGAGCTGAGTGGTATAAATCACTGGATCCTAAAGAAAAAGAAAAACTTTTGTTCAAATCAGCAGAGTGATAGAAATCACTTGGTTCTGTAGAAAAACAATCTTTTATGTAGCAGAGCAACTTGGTAGAAATCACTGGATACTGCACAAAAGCAAAAGAGAGCTGAAAAAGGTTTGACTTGCTTGATTCTGCACAAAAACAAAAAAGAGCAGAATGGTATAAGTCATTGAATCCTGAAGGAAAAGAAAAACTTTTGTCTGGCAGAGCAAAATGGTATAAAACACTGGATCCTGCAGACAAAGATAAGATTTTATCAAAAGTCCAAGCTAATAAGGAAGCCTATAGAAACTCAGTTCAACATGATTTAGATCACAACTTTTCAAACTAATATTAGGGAAGGTCCATATTTTTAAATTTGCTCTGTTTGTAATAGAAAATTATACAGAAAAACTGTTATCCAGTAAAAAAAACAAACGTACAACACTCAGCAAGAACTATTTACTGACATTAAGTCATTTGATGAAAATCAGTACATTTGTAACACCTGTCACACAAAAGTTTTGAAAGGGCAAGTCCCATGTCAAGCTGTATGTAACAAATTACATGTTTATGAACTACCACCAGAGTTGTCCATTCTAGAGAAACATGAACAGATACACCACAGAGAATAGTGTTTGAAAAATCAGTAGTCATGCCCAAAGGTCAACAAAGAAAGATTAAAGGTTAAATCTGTAATATACTAGTTGAATATGATCAAACATGCAATATATTACCACGTCCCCCAGAAAGATCTGGAATACTGACTGTTGAAACTGAAAAGAAAATTGGAATTTAGAGGTCATGTCTATTTTCAAGCAGTGCGCCCACAAGTAGTAGATGACAACCTTTTTTGAATTAGCTGTATGCCCCTAGCCACACTTGAGCTCACTATTTCAGTATACTATTCCGACACCCGTAGTATCACTACACTTGATCTCAAGGATCCAGGACCATCCAGGTATCCCAGTTAGCCTGCTCACAGGGTCCATTTTAAACTTAAAATTTGCGTGTTAGGAACAGCCTGCAAATTGATTTCGTTTTGACTACAAGGTGGGTTGTTTGTTTATACTGTGGTTGAGATACAACAAGCAAATTCTCATTTACGTCACGGAAATCATTACGAATTTTCACAGGACGGTTTCAATTTAGCGCTTATAGCCGTGAGTAGCGGCCTATAAAACTCAAATGAAAGGAAAGTTTATGAAAGGAAAACAGCCAAGAACTCGATACAAATCAGTGGCTTTGTTTATACACAGAGCTACCTTAAAATGTCTAGGGTACGAGAGAGTTTTGAGATGATCACAACACTCGTAATAACAATGAAGCTGATTTGAGCGACCCGATGTCTTTCAAAGCGCTGAAAAGATTGTCATAACTGCTACCGAATAATCTTCGCAACACAATAACAATCAAAACGAGTCAGAAAATTTGGATTCAAGGCAATTGAGAGCACAAATGCCTTATAAAACACCGTTTTCATCACGACAGTCGCGCAAGCAGCAGAAACTTTTTTATCTCTTCCGTTTGCTATTGACCACAAACAAAAATCAATATTTATATCACACTTCTCAATAAGCACCAGTAACTGGTGATCTACCAAGCTACGACAAATATCGCACGATCTGGAAGTCACATCAGGTCCGAAGTCTGATAAAAAGATATCAGTGCTGGTCACATCGCAAAGCTTCGGCATCACTTATAAAATTCTGAAGCGATAACAACTTATTACAACTAATAACATCATCAAGTTTCGTATTCCTACAATCGCCTATAGTGTTTGCATCATGGCGTTCCGTTAAAAAAATGGTTAAAAATTGCCCAGTTGAGATTTCTTCGTCCCACATGCAAAGATCTTTGCGGTCTAACTGTCAGCGGATTTGCGTTCCTAGACCTCCAAATTGCGTCTGTAGGTGTAGGCTCATCGCTTAAAAATTCTGTCTGTCCTTAAACCAATGTTGAATTTAACACGTGTTTCGACGACTAACGCGTAGTGAAGGCGATTTTCGGATTCATTTAAACAAAACGAAACATTCAAGAATTTAAATTGATTAAGGTGGCTCGCGTTTGCTTTGCAAAGCGCTGAAAATTTATTTGCAAAACAACCGCAGATTCTACGACTCCATAATAGCAAAAAAGCCGATTTGACAAAGCTCATAATTCTTAGAAACCCTTACAAATCGCGTTTTTCAAGTTGCGTACTACGCGTACGAACTCCAGAATAAAGATTTGGGGCCGAAAAAAAGAAAAAGATGATTTAATTGAAGCAAATTATCGTAGTTTCATAGGCTACGACGACATTTCAAGCTCTCTAAACAAAGTACCTCATGCTAGCGAATTCGCGTGTTTTCAAACCCTAAGGTTGCTCTGGTAACAAGTTTAATCTGAAGTGATGTTCTCCTCTTCCTCCAGAAATTTAGTACTTTCTTCACATCAGTTGGCAACAATTTATATTTGCCACCTTGCTCAGCTATTCATTTAGAGTTTAAATATCAAAGTTCAAATTCTCAGCATTTATCAAGTGCTTCCTCATAGAACAAGTTGGAAGCATGTAATTTTTATGCGCTCTGTAGATCCTCAACAGTGATCGCATTAAGCGCATGCCTGAAAGTATATTGATAATTTGGAGGAAATTCGATTCTTGCCAAATCTCGGATACATTATAAACAACCAAAAGAATTTCTCCTGTTTTGACATTTGTACTTTCAACACAAAGATATATTTGGTTTTAACCCCTTGCTGTCGGAAGTAATAACGTGATTTCTTTAACCCGTTGTGTAGGATGCGCTCTGGATTTCCTTCCATGCCAATCCACGCATGTGATTAAATTAAGTCTTGCAACATTGTATATCTACGATATACATCCATACCATAATTTAAATCTTACTTGATAAAGCTAGATAAGGAAAATCCACCATTAAAATCGCCATAACTAGTTAAAAAGCCTTGTCATGCACTCGGCGAGGTTTCCGTAGTTGAGTAATTAAGTAACTCTAATCCGCTCTCTGGTTTCGGTTTTTTTCGGATAGGGTCTTTTTCTTTGATTCAAAACAGTTTTACTTCTGACTATGCAAGCACTTAATTTACAGTATCCAGGTTTTCTTAACCATTCATCATTGAGTACATAAGCTCTTTGTGTAAGCTGATTTCTTAATAAGCTGAGAATTATAAGACTATTAATGATATAGTTGGATGACAATAAAGAGCTCAATTATAAACGTCGAGTAAGACACGCAATAGGCAACACCAAAAGAAACAATCATTTTTTGACGTTTTAAGCCAAGACCTACCGTTAGGAATTTACAACAGAAATCCACTTAGAATGAACCATCCACGCGCCTTGATTGGAAACTCCGTCTTTACAAGCGCAACAATTTAACGAAGACTCAGTCTGTCTTCCCACTTTATTGTTCCGGCCCCGACGATGTACATAGCGGTCAATAGCTCTTCAAAAAACGAACCAATCACTGCAAAGAATAGCCGGACAAAATGCGTCATGCGCGGACATTTCGCGGGAGGCACTTTCGCATGGTGGTGTTCATTAAAGCTTCTCTAAAGTCGATCGCATCAATGAGCTTAAGAACCGGATGAATTAAGCTTCACGTCCGGCGAAATGGTGTTTGAACGGCGAAATTCTACGGCTACATACACGCAAAGTCTATTACCCTCTTATAACATATATACTATTACTTTTAACCTTTCTATCTCCTGGCATTTGACGATCCATACTTTCATGTTTGTTTCACATTGAGTGCGTTAAATGTTTGAGATCTACCTGGAACTATCTACTCAAGACAAGATAATTCTCTAAAAATCCAGCATACCTTCGATTATAATGTGCGACATGTTTCTAGTTTTTGCATGGCCATGCGCTTCTTTCAAAACCACAACTTCATTTCCAATCCAAATCTGCTCTGATCTCCGAGAAAGAGTTTTATTATAAAAGTTCTAACTACATGTATGATGTTAAGGATAGCAAAGAACGAGATGAAAACCACCATGGGATACCAGACAAAAGTCGGCAAACTATGGTGATCAACAAAACTCAGCTTGTTTCAGGATAAAACAAAATCTTTTCGTCTGTTCAAGAAATTTTTCTTTATAAAAATATTTGAACGTGGACCGGAAATAACTTCTATCGTTCAGATAGTGTTGGTGGTATAAAACAGCTCCTCAATTTCATTCCGAAGTGACTCTATATGTGCGTGATCTCTTAACTTGCAATATGCGTGAAGTGATATTAAGCCATATTTTTTTCATTTAAAATCGCGAAAGATTTAGAAAAAAACGTAAACAAGATAACGAGAAAGAATTTACAATAACAATCCACTAAAGGGTTAATGAAAAAAACACTTAAAAGAACATTAAGGCGATTGTTCGACACTAGATGTAAGCCAAGAGGTATTTCTTATTGAAATCAATCCACTTTATGATTAATTTTCTCTTGAGGAGTAAATTGGGTTTGTTTCACTAAGTCGAATCAATTATAGGTTATTTGAAATGATCGACGCAACCTATGCGAATATCAAACAAAAAAAAAACAACAAACAAAAAGTTTGAGATTTTAAGATGAAACGTGCTGCGATGCACTCTAAAAGTTTGTTTGTGGTTTTAGGCTCTTGTCCTGAGCACGTTCGATTACTGGTGCCTACAGTTTGTTCCCTGAAAAACTAGGGTCATCCAGAAAGCTTTCAATCATTGCTGTAACAAGCAATAAAACGATGCCGTTTAAGTGATAGTTGATTAATTACAAGTGCAAATCGTCTAGTATTGGATCTTCTGATACTTCCGAGTCGAACAATCCTCCACGAAATCTTGTTTTTATTGTTGCATTTCCTTTTCAAAGACACGAAATAGTTTTACATGAATCATTGCACACGATGGAGTTCTATTTTAAAGCTCACACATCTATCTAATTTCCTATGCACAAGAATTCAAGCATTACAAAAGTGTAATATGATCATAAATATAAGACTAGTACTTCAGGGTTTTAAAATTTATATGTGTAGATTATATGATTCTGGGCGGTGTACATTGCCAGTATTATCAAAAGCTTAGGGTGGTTTCTCAGCAAGGAAAAGGGGGAGGGACTGAGGGAGGTTCTGGTAATAAGATCTGTAAACCGGTAGGGGACAGGGTTGTTTGTTTAGCACTCTCCAAGATTATCGCCCTTTCCTCTGCACGAACCACCGTCTGCCTTCCATGCAACGCCTATGAATACAGCGTGCAGTCAAAATCATGGGTGGCCTAGAATTAGCAGACGCATTTCGGCCGAATTCTTCGTATTTTAAATCCTCTGTTTTCGACTCAGCCGTTAATGAAAACCATTTTGTATAAAGTGTTTTTTTGTATGTTCAAAACTTAATATAGACAAGACTAGTGAAATTTGCGTATTCAGTTTGTAGGTGACAAATATTAAAGTTCGCTCGGAAGCTCTGGTGGATAGAGATCAATTTTATAGCTTGATATAATGATTTAAGATGTGAAGATACGGGACAAAATTAGTTACTCACTGGGATTTTCAGTTAGGCTAAGGTTAAGATTTCAACCAACAACAAACTGGCATAAAAACATGCCTGACTCGGTTTTGTAAATCCGAAAAGGAAAACCTGCAGTAGGATTTCAGGATTTAAAATGATCACAACAGAAACCTCTTCAAGCCTGACATTGAGCCTCTGAAAGAACGATTCCGATGAGTTAGGCCAATATGATATGGAAAGCTCGAGACACAGAAGATGGTGTATACATCATTATTTATACATTCACTAATTCTTCACAGAGTGATACATTATTAAGGAATATCTCTGTAAATATTGATCGTACCTTCCAAACTGCAGAAGGAGATTTCTGGTTCGGGCGAAAAGTCACCACTCTAGATTTAAAACTTAAGTCAATTTTTTTTCGTGGCTCACCGAACCTTTATTTTTTTGCAGCAAATACAGCTGACTTTTACAGACAGCCAAGTGGCAGATTTTCTCGAAGAACTTGGGGCAAAGCTTGGGGGACATTTAGCATTGTTAGACGCTGTGGACGGCCGTGATTTAAAATGGTCGAATAAGCCCAGTCTCATACTGCCATTGAGAGGAGAAGAAAGAGCAAAATTAAAAACAACATACACTTCAGTCATTATTTGTAGTTACTTGTCATCTTGTGAAATTGCAGATGTGAAATAATTTTGAGTGACATGTTGCTGAATTACTTGTGATTTTGTTCTGATTTCCAGGCGAGACCGCAGTTAATGATCTAAACAGGTAGTAAATAACTAGTATATGGTTTTTCTTTTAAATACTGTAGTGTTTGATAAAACCACTCCTTCGGTTGAATGTCGTCAATCACCCTTTAACAGGGACCGCATGGTTATGTATGCGATACAATTTATTTGGGAGCCTCCAACTGTACAAGACCTGCTGCAGTCCAGTATGTATCCATTTTATACTTCGCCACTTTTTAAAACACGTATAACTAAAAAACATCGGGTCCTAGGAGAAGTCGAAAACTGTGCTGACTCTGAATGAATGTAACCAATCAATTGATGTAACATGGCACTCTAGAGTAATGATTGAAGCGGTCTTGTGTGTTAATTTTTCAGAACAGCGCGAAGTGGCCCAAAATTTATGTTTCACTTATAGCACTAGCGAAATCATAATTTTGTTTTCTTTCTTTTTGTAGGGGCGCAGAGACAGGATAGAAACACGCGGGGCCGTCCCTTAAATAATGTTTATCAAAACAGTAACAAAAATGAGTTGTTAAATTTTTTTTTAGTCTCAACAAAGTTATCGTAATTGTTCCATTATGGTCTCCATTTATTTTGTTTTGCTTTTCGATGTAAAAACATTTTCCTAATAAGACGGATAATTTTACTTATCAAGGGCGTATGCCAGTTTTAGGCGGGCGCCTGTTTGTTTGTTTTTCTCTTGTTCTTCTCTTTTTGGAAACAAAGAAGACTAACGTAACGTATGGTAAAAATCAAAATTCGGCCAAGCACAGAGAGATATAATATCCTACGATTCTCTTCCCAACTGAGACAAAGCATTCCGTAGTATAGTTTGAAAAGTAAAAATGCAAAGGATCTGTTCGGTCCATTATTTCATAGTGAAGGAAGGAAGTTCCGAACTCTTGTAAACTTGAAGCTAGCCTGCAGTACAGGCGTCTTATTAGTATAAGTGATAACATGATTGCTAGATCAATTTGGGATAAATTAGCACGGGCAAATTTTTCATAGGATAACCAAATTGCACAAGCCCGTAGGGCGAGTGCAATTTTTGTTCTTTGAAAAATTTACGCTGGTAATCTTCCCCGTCTTTAGCACAAAATGTTGCATGAAAGTCCTCGAGAATTTTTATTCAGAGCCTATACTTTCATATCGTTTTTTGAAGCCAGACTTTTAGCCAGGTTTTCCTTTGTTTGGGTTTTTTTTAGCATTCTCCCTCAAACTCTGAATGAAAACGTCGCTTCTAGAAACCCGTTTGACGTCTGCATCTCGGTGTATTGTGCGGCATCGTACCAAAATGACAATTACCTGCAGACATACGGCTTTCTTTTGATGCTAATTGATTTTCGTGGTCGTCAAAACACTTACCGCGTTCCAAAATTATGTTTGCAAGGTGATGGTGAACAACTTGGAGTGCTTCTTTGAAGATTTCATAGGCTTTTGCACCCTTTGGTTGTAAAATCTCCAGCAACTGCTCATTTTTTTTCGATCGTATTTGCTTCACTTTTATTCTCTCTTCTTCAGTTGCGTTAAAGACATCCTCAGCTGCCATTTATAGTAAAAATGCATCTGCATCCATATCTCTTACAAGCTCCCGTTTTACTTTTCTCAAAATCTTTCTACACCCGTCGCTTAATGGTTTGTCAAGAGTTGTATCTCTTGCCCTAACAGTTGCCATGGTTGCTGGACAGCAATCATTGTACATTAACGTCTCTTAATTTTGAGCCATTGGGAATGCGGAAGCGAAGGCTCCTTGTCAGTCTCGTCACTCTGTCATATGTGCCAACGCAGACTAGTTCCGCCATCGCTGAGCACCAGCAGTCGATAGATTGGTTAAAACGTGACTAGGAAATAAAACTAAGAGATTAAAAACGATGTTAGGTTACCAAGAAGCTAAAGGTATTACTTGACTAGGTCGACGGTACATGCAAGACGTAAAGGTCCGTGGGACGATATTGCAGCAGTCAGTAACTGACCACCCTCTCCTAAGTTCATCTTTCAACAAAACGCATTTTCGAAATACAGCTCATCCCAAGTAAGTGGAACGTAGCTGATTTCTTTGCAAACACCAGAACAAAACCGGCATTATGATGACAAGCGTACCGCTCTGAATGTCCGAGTTACAATTTGTTAAGATACCTACATTTGAAGCTGATCCGTGATAAACAAGTGAGCTGGTCTGAATCGTAGGCTTCAGCTGATTCTTCTTTAAATAGAGATTTTTTTGCCCTCCTTATTTTCCCAACATTCCTCTTAAACGTTCTTTTAAACAGAGAAACGAACTAATCTCAACAGCGTGAGCTGTACGTCTGTTATTTATCACTACAACACATTCCGCAGTCTCGTCCTGCGTGATTTCCCCGAGACCTTGAATAACCTCTAATCAGCAACGTAGCCAATGAGGATAGCAGATTAAATAGCAGATCACTCCACAAAAAGACTTCTTGTTAAGTTACCTGAAATACTCCTCTTAATCATTCGCATATGTCACACATTCCTTGAGCTGTTCTTGAGGAAAACAATCAAGTACGAGGCGACCTCATGTAATTCTTCATGAAATTCTTGATTCTACTTTGTTAAAGCCCACTCTTAACAACAGTTGAATTTGCATCGATGATTGAAACATTACGCTTTATAAATTGATGGATGGTTCTCGAATTGCTTCTGGGGTTTGCCATACACTGATGAAGAGCATACTGAACGCGTCTTTCGTGTGACCTTTCAAATTCTCCAAAATACATTTGCTATATGTGCAAAAAAAAGTGTTTGTTTAATTAAAAAAATTGCAAATTGTGTGACCACTCTTGCTGTTTTGTAGAAAAGGCAATAGGTGACTGCAAACTAGAAGAAACCAAAGAAGAAGTCAGGAAAACTAAAGAAGAGCTCTTACTTGCGAATAAAAAGGCTGCAAGAGAGAAGAGGGAACCGACTTTTAAGAAAGGTAAGAATTACGGTTATAAACCAGGAAAATGAATTCATGTATAACGTTTTCGTTGACAAGGCCATTTGGCAATAGCCGGTTTATTAAAAAGACAATTTGCTTTTATCAACTGAGTTGATGATGTAAATTCCTCAGAGTAAAATGACGAAGGGCTAACGCTCGAAACGTTAGCTTAGTTTGGATCTCTTCTTTTACGAGACACAGAGAATCCAGAGAACACTGTCTTCGATCAGTATACGTAAACGTTGCGTTACATAAAATTATATGCGTGACAGCTTGCTGGAGTCACAGGATAAACGCTCTTTGGACTGTTTAGGTCATCTACCAGCTTGGCTTGGGTGTCCATTGCTGGCTTCTGAAGTTTTGAATTCACTGAGGTGATTTTTTCCTTTACACGAGCGCTGAACTGTAAAATAGAAACACCATCACAGGTCCTCTGCAACTCTAACACTTTTTCAGTCTCTCGTTGATATAGATTTGAGGACGTAAGTCGAGGGGCTGTGTGGACTTGCGTCTGGGATATTTCCACTAAAGGTAAGTGCGAAGTTCGTGAATGTTCTACCTTTGGGAAGGTAGTTGTTTATGTGGTTCACTCAGTTCGTCTGTGAATTCACTTTAGTCGTTCATGGTCACTGTTCATATCATATCTATGTTATTTGGTTCTCCTGCCTCGATCATTCCTTGTTTATGTTCCGTGTTTAGTAACCTACTTCAATATGGAAGGAAGTTCATTTACAAGTACTGCTAAGAGCTGTCTAGGTTCAATCGTAATACAGGCAGCTTTAAAAACTTGTTTTGCGGTCTGGGTATCATGATGCAAGCCAAAACAGACTCTATGCCACGACTTTCTCAGCTAATTGATTGAACTAAACACGATTTCAAACCTGAACAGTTTACCTAAAATGAAAAATCTTCATATTAAAAAAAAATGAAGTGTCCGCTTAAAAGAAATTTGGATTCCAAGCGGGCTAAATTTTTTAGCGCACATTTCTGCTTTGTAGAGATGTCATAGGGATTCAGGTTCTTCAAAAATAAATATGTATTCAACGGATATTATAGATTTACACTGTAATGCGTTGTATTAGATCAAGACTGAGTATTAATTAAGCCACTCATGTTATTTTTACTATAAGACCAGTGATTAACGCCACCAGTTTGGAAGGAAAATCATTTTAACTGAATAGAAAAGTTTAAGTTTGGGTTCATGAAAAAGAGTCTTATGAGGCACTGTTCAACGGTGGTGTTGTTTTAATTTTTTATTCGCAGAAGTGAAAGATTTGCGTCCGTCTCATTGCGTTCGGCAAGAATGCCATCACCACGCGCACGAGATAACAAACATGCGATAGCACATAACAGAAACACCCACGCGTGTCGATCTAAATTATTCTTGTTTATTGTTATAGTTGTTCAAAACAAGTACAACAATGAAATTAATACGTGAAAGGCTTGTGACACTCCAAATTTACATACTTTATTTTACGTTTGTCTCGGGTTTCTGATCTAGTGTAGAGTAACACTTCCGCATTGCCATTAGGCGCATTGTTTGTTTGTTTTTATCGTTTGCGTTCAATTGTCAATTCAAGCCATCAGTTGGATTCAATTTTCTATCTGATCAAGGAATTTTACCTTGTGCTCGGTCTGATGTTTATGAACGAACATGGAATGCGTGAAACTGTGTATGTGATGCACAAAAGATAAGTAGCAAATGCGATGTATACTTCTCATCAACATTTAACAAGAGAATTGCTTTTACCACGTCATTCAGGTCAAATAATCTGGTTTACACATTATTAAGCGGCAATTTTTGTTCTGTCAAACTGTTTTCCGTTTAGTTTTAGTTGAGAAAACATAGGACATTTAATTCTTCTTCATTAAATTGATTAGGGACTTAAGTACAATTCTCTTACGTTTTGATTCACTTCACGGATCATGTAGTAGCCAGATTACATTATGGATTATGCGTCACATGTACTTACTACTTTTAGTTCAAAATCCTCGGTCGAATGTTATCAGTCAAAGCCGCTGTGTCGACCGATCAGTTATCCAAATATTTCAGAGACTTTATGTTAAGTCAGAAAGAATTTTCCAGTCAAACGAAATTCCTAAGTTTCTTTACGACTCGCCTTTGCTGCCTGGTAAATTTGGTGTAAATTAATTGCGATTCAACTTTCGGCTTGATTGGTTACAGGCGGGGAAATGTACTTTTCCATGAAAGAATTGGCACTAAGGCTGAATTGGAACAGATTTTTAAATTAAAATTCTCTGCCCGTTTCTCTATGCATGCAAGTATACGTGCATTTTACCCATGTGTTTGGCCTGGGGAGCAGTTAAGTCTCATTATATTGTGATATTTTTAACAGGCTGGTGACTCTCTTACTGAGGAACTCTTTGCATCGGTCAAAGATAACATCAAATATTTTAGAAACTCGCTGATTTCCAGATTTTTAAATAATGTCCTCACCAAACAGCGATGAAGGTAAGGTTAGAATTTGAATATGTACATTACAATTGCTTGGAGATGCATTTTAGTTTGCTTCGCGAACATGATGACAGGAGAACTTGAGATTTCTATTAGTGTATAGTTGACGAAGTCTTATCAACTGTTAAAGACAACTTGAAATAGATAGATTCCTAAGATATACGATATACTTGTTCAGGAAAAAAAAATCCGCACTGTAAATACATGTGTGTGTTATATATAAGAATTAGAGACTGTTATTAGTGCTTCAACATTAAAGGAACTCGCTTACTGGTTTATGTTCTCGGTCACCGCGAGTTTCACCCTCCGGCTGCGCTTTGTCCATTTTATTTAAGATGGTGGTAAAAATTGGGCTCAAGTCCTACCTAATTCCTTAGGAGCCTCTATATTTGCACCATAATATGATTTGAGCAATTTCACTTCGGCTGAAAGTTCCAGTTTAGTTTAGCCGCAAGGTTTCAAACCTTTCAAGATTGTTTTTCCGCTCCATCCCGATTGAGATAGATCTTTTAGAGCTCAAAATGAAAAGGAAACATGCCATGAAATACTCGTTTATAAAACAATGAGCATTTAGCTCATTGTTTTGGACAAAGAAAACTAAGCTTTCTGACTTCAAATTAGGGTTTGCAAAGGTTAGCAATCTTATTTACGAATGGAAAATACTATTTTGAAATGTTGATGTCCTAAAAGTGTTGTTCAAGAGAAGATTTGTCTCAAACTGTTCAATTTTCAGAATTAATTTCCAACACGGAGCTACGCAAGTTTTTGGTCGTAAATTCTAATAAACAACTTAATTATGGGGAATCTACAACGCACGGCTCGTAAAAGCTAGAAATTCGTACGTTTTCCGCTTCGTTTTTCCAAAGGAAAGTGTTATTTTTAAAAGTTATTTTCTAATGTTGATGTATTATTGAAGAGAAGATATGAATAAATGGCTTCAAAAGACAAATTTCTCATCCTAGAATGATAATTAGAAGCGAAAAACCCAACAGCAACACTAAGAACTTATACGTGACTTTGCCAATTGACCCCTTAATTTTACAACATTTGTTGATTACACTAAGAATAGTTCAATATTGGGTGGGGCATTTAAACACAACGTTGGCCCGAGGGGAAGGGAATTTGAACGAGCCAATATTCAAGAGTTAAAATGCCCGCGGGATTGCTCTCGGGGGGGGGGGGGGGGTGTTGAAGCTTCGAATTGATCAATGTATTAGGTCTGTACACCCAAAATAATGCTTGCATTTGCTTAAATAAACTTAGTTTGCGTGTATTTCTTTTAAAGTGTTTGCAGAAACTATAAGCATTCCACAGGAAGAGATTGAGAAGAGGATAATTTTTTCGTAAGTTTGATTTTTTCGAAATCATTTAACTAGAGATCTATTAACCATCTTATTGTAGCTGTTTTTGATGTTGTATTCGAGGGGAGATTACCTAGTTTCGTAAGTTAGTCATCAGACGAGTCAATAAATGCTTTTACGAACGTATGGCTTGCTAATCAAGGAGTTTAAGCTCTGACATCAGGTGAAAAAATCAAGGGGTAAACGGGAGTTACGATTTTACTGATATGCGTGTAAGCATGACCCTTCACTCGCTTGCATAAGTCACCAATAGAAAGGCGCCACAAAAGGATTTTGGTGTCATTGTTTGCATGAAATAACTTTTCCTTTCTTTGGTCGTAAACTTATTCCATTTCTAATTCTCAAAGCCATTTGATTAACATCTATTACCGTCTATGATAAGAAGCAGAGCGGGGTTATCTCAAAATTGACTTGGCGTGAGCATGGATTCACCTTAACGAGTAGCTTTTTCTTTGTCTTGTCCCCCACGACCTCGGGAACAACTTTCAAGCAGAAAGAGTGAACACCGTAGTTAATGGTCAACATATTTTCTTATAGAGAGTTGGTACCAGAGGAAGGTTTTACGTGGATCCTAAAAGAAACGGGCGTTTTAATAAAATTTTTTCCTAAAGCAGTACCAGATCCAAGACTGGTCACTTGTTCGTTGTGGAAGCCTGAGATGGTTCCTCCTCTTCTTGAAAACAATGAATCGTTGGTGAGCAATGTAATAGAACTCGACTGTGATGATCCACATGATGTAGTGTTCAGTTCCATTGAAGTAGCCTTAAGCCATTTTGCAATTTGTTTGAGAGGTTACGAGCTTGTTTTGAAGGAAATGACCGATTCCAAAGGACTGCACTGGAAGGATCTACGCACCTCAGAGGTGCAACCATCAGGTTTGTAACTAGCACAAGGCAATATTTGTTTTATTTTCTGTGGCTCATGAATTTTTAGTTTTAGAGTAACTCGCATAGTTTACACTGAAAACAAAGGACTGCACAATATTCACTCATCTGAGGCAAACTGAGGTAGCAGGCCTATTTAATTTCTTGTACATAGACAATGTATTTTTCTTAAGATTTTTCAGATCTACAAGGTGAATGTTCAGACTGGCAAACTAAATTGCCCTTTGTTAAGGCTAAAATAACCAGTTTTTCCCGGTATGCCGTTGTTTGTCGTCTGAAGAACTACAAACTTCGAAAAGAGGATTCAGGGGAACGTCCAGAAGTAACAATCAGCATACCAGATTTCCCGGGTTTTTGTTTGTCAAGTCCTAGGACCTCGTTTCCTGCAAGTATGGACCTCATCATTAAGGATAGATAGATAGGTTCCTAAGATATACGATATACTTGTTCAGGAAAAAAAATCCACACTGTAAATACATGTGTGTGTTATATATAAGAATTAGAGACTGTTATTAGTGCTTCAACATTAAAGGAACTCGCTTACTGGTTTATGTTCTCGGTCACCGCGAGTTTCACCCTCCGGCTGCGCTTTGTCCATTTTATTTAAGATGGTGGTAAAAATTGGGATTTTCAAGCGCTCTATGTTAATTTGGAATATTTGTTTCTTTGCACATATGAACATATGACGTGATCAATGAAAAATCATTGTAAACAAATACTCCAAGATCGATGAACTTTTACTACCATCTTAAATAAAATGGACTTAGCTTGTTGGGTCTTCTCTAAGTGTTAGAAGGCAGAGGTGTGGTCGTTTAAATCACTTTGCAAAACTGAACTATTTTATCCATTGTTAAGAACGGGTCTCCAGTATCTAGACGCCGTCCTATCTAACTATGTACACAACCTAACCAACTTAAATAGTGTCTTTTTCAAATAAATATGAAAGGTGCTACAAAAAGAACCCTTGGAGAATTTCTTGGAGATCCCTCTGACCCTATTAGCGATGGTGGTATAGTCCAAGATCAAGGTAAATCACGAAATGTTATTTTTGTTTCATATCTCAGTCGTTTGCACTATTGCACTTATTATTTTTTGGGGGTAATTTGTTATATTTATTTGGACAATTCGCAATTGAAAATGGTAGCTTCTGTCGATAAAGTTGATATCAGTTAATGGAATGTTGGCTTTCATTAGAAGTCCAAGCATCCGTGGTCTCTTCGATGACGAGGTTTCCTTAACATGACAATTTTATCATTGAAAAAATTAAAAACATTTAAGTATTAATGTTTCGCTTTAAAGCTTATTAACGAAAAGGATTTGTCATTCTCTTCCTTGTCAATCTTCTTCAAAAAAGGTTTGTTATGAAATAGTATAACTGAAAAAGAATCATTAGTCTTTGACATGAATAGAAATGGATTTGATCAATGAAAAATCACAGTGAACAGATACTCCAAGATCGATGAACTTTTACCACCATCTTGAATAAAATTGACTTAGCTTATTGGGTCTTCGCTAAGTGTCAGGAGGCAAAGGTGTAGTCGTTTACATCACTTTGCAGAACTTAACTATATTCTCCTTTGTTAAGAACGGTTTTCAGGTCCTAATGATAAACCAGGATGCAACGAAATCTCGCAATTAATTTTTTTATAGTTTTGAAATTGCTCGAAGTTTAAGTTTATTGCCTATTATAACATATCGCGGGCCCAAGTCCTACCTAATTCCTCAGGAGCCTCTATATTTGCACCATAATATGATTTGAGCAATTTCACTTCGGCTGAAAGTTCCAGTTTAGTTTAGCCGCAAGGTTTCAAACCTTTCAAGATTGTTTTTCCGCTCCATCCCGATTGAGATAGATCTTTTAGAGCTCAAAATGAAAAGGAAACATGCCATGAAATACTCGTTTATAAAACAATGAGTATTTAGTTCATTGTTTTGGACAAAGAAAACTAAGCTTTCTGACTTCAAATTAGGGTTTGCAAAGGTTAGCAATCTTATTTACGAATGGCAAATACTATTTTTAAATGTTGATATGTCCCAAAAGTGTTGTTCAAGAGAAGATTTGTCTCAAACTGTTCAATTTTCAGAATTAATTTCCAACACGGAGCTACGCAAGTTCCTGGTCGTAAATTCTAATAGACAACTTAATTATGGGGAATCTACAACGCACGGCTCGTAAAAGCTAGAAATTCGTACGTTTTTCGCTTCGTTTTTCAAAAGGAAAATGTTACTTTTAAATGTTATTTTCTAATGCTGATGTATTATTGAAGAGAAGATATGAATAAATGGCTTCAAAAGACAAATTTCTCATCCTGGAATGATAATTAGAAGCGAAAAACCCAACAGCAACACTAATAACTGATACGTGACTTCGCTACTTGACCCCTTAATTTTAAAACATTTGTTGATGACACTAAGAATAGTTCAATATCGGGTGGGGCATTTAAACACAACGTTGGCCCGAGGGGAAGGGAATTTGAACGAGCCAATATTCAAGAGTTCAAATGCCCGCGGGATTACTCTCGGGGGGATGCTCAAGCTTCGAATTGATCAATGTATTAGGTCTGTACACCCAAAATAATGCTTGCATTTGCTTAAATAAACTTAGTTTGCGTGTACTTCTTCTAAATTGTTTGCAGAAGCTATAACCATCCCACAGGAAGAGATTAAGAACAGGATAATTTTTTCGTAAGTTTGATTTTTTCGAAATCATATAACTAGAGATCTATTAACCATCTTATTGTGGCTGTTTTTTGATGTTGTATTCGAGGGGAGATTACCTAATTTTGTAAGTTAGTCACCAGACGAGTCAATTAATGCTTTTACGAACGTATGGCTTGCTAATCAAGCGGTTTAAGATTTTACTGATATGCGTGTAAGAATTACCCTTCACTCGCTTGCATAAGTCACAAATAGAAAGGCGCCACAAAAGGATTTTGGTGTCATTGTTTGCATGAAATAACTTTTCCTTACTTTGGCCGTAAATCCATTTTATTTCGAGTTCTAAAAGCCATTTGATTGACGACTATTACCGTCTATGATAAGAACCAGACGGGAGTTATCTCAAAATTGAAATGGCGTGAGTATGAGTTCACCTTAACGAGTAGCTTTCCCATTGTCTTCTCTCGCACGACCTAGGGAACAACTTTCAGGCAGAAAGAGTGAACACCATAGTGAATGGTCAACATGTTTTGTTATAGAGACTTGGTATCAGAGGAAGGTTTTACGTGGATCCTCAAAGAAACGGGCGTTTTAATAAAATTTTTGAGTAAAGCAGTACCAGATCCAAGACTGGTCACATGTTCGTTGTGGAAGCCTGGGACTGTTTCTCCTCATCTTGACGAGAATGAATCGTTGGTGAGCTATGTGATAGAGCTCCACTGTGATGATCCACACGATGTAGTGTTCAGTTCCATTGAAGTAGCCTTAAGCCATAGTGCATTTTGCTTGAGAGGTTACGAGCTTACAATGAAGGAAATGGCCAATTCCGAAAGATTACCTTGGAGGGATCTACACACCTCTAAGGTGGAAGAATCAGGTTTGTGACTTATACACCCCACCGACCAGAATACCATTGTGTCCCTTAACTGACGGAAGAACGGCTAAGCAGGCAATATTTGTTTTCTTTCCTGTGGCTCTTGAATTTTTAATTTTGAAGCATATCACATAGTTTACGCTGAAAACGAAGGACTGCACAACATTCACTCATCTGAACCAGACTGAGATAGCAGTTTCCTATTTAATTTCTTGTACATAAACATTGTATATTTCTGAAAAAATTTCAGAGCTGCAAGGTGTATGTTCAGGATGGACAAGTGAATTGCCTTTTGTTAAGGCTAAAATAACCAGATTTTCCCGCTATGCCGTTTTTTGTCGTCTTAAGGACTACAAACTTCCAAAAGAGGACTCTGAGGAACGTTCAGAATTAACAATCAGCGTACCAGATTTCCCGGGTTTTTGTTTGTCAATTCCTGGGACCTCGTTTCTTTCAAGTATGGACCTTGTCATTAAGGTAAAAGCACAATATAATTGAAACAGCCTCTTTTGACATCTTTTCTGTATTAAAGTTTTATTGTTTCTACTTTTACATGTTATTCTATAGTTTAAAAACATCATTCTTTACAATAAAATACTTGCATGCATCGTATTACTTTCCAGATATTACATAATACACATTAATCATCCTGACGTGATTATGACTCCGGCCGCTGCTAGTATAATACATCAAACGAAATACTTACAACACTATTCATCAAAAAGGAAGGTAAATGATTAAAAGAATTAAAGAAAAATACAGAAGGAATAAATAAAAAATAAACTGACTAATCATCCAAATGTGTTTTAAACAAGTCTGATTATCCTTAAATTTTATCATGATTGACATGTACCTTACTAGATTTTTTACATAAAGTAAATTTAATAGAGGGGTGAAGGACAAATCCTAGGACTGGCTCCTCCGAAGCCACATCACATTTTACAAGAGGCGTCCGAGCTGTGATCGTGTAATTAAACGGGTTCCTGGCAATTTGAGCTCACAAGCACGCTGGTAAGCACATGGTTAGCGTAAACTATTGTTGTTTCCATTTTTCAAATTCAAGGGCCGTTTTTGAGAGTCCATTTCTGTTACCTTCCTGGATATTTTCTGTTGATTCATTGAGGTACAATCTCGGAATTTTCTACGTGATTATGCACGATAAATTCGTATCGGAACCATAATTTAGGGAGGTTTTGTTGACAAATCATCACTTTATAATTTATGAACCATATCTATAACCTGCGTGGATATTTTCTTTTGAATTAATTGAGTCACACTCTCGGAATTTCATCAGTAATTAAGAACGATAAATTCGTAAATGCAGCAAAAGTGAAGCTCATTTTAAACTTTCAATACGATTTTAGGAAATTATACTTAATTGACTCTCGATAAATTGCTTGACATGATAATGTAAGGAGAAATTCTGCCAAGGTCACCGGCGGGTCTAAAGGTTTAAAATGGGAAATATTTCAAGATATTGTAATGATTAAAATTTTCTTATCCTTTCAAATGTAATTGGTTTGTGATATTTAGAATGACAGAAGCAGGAAAAACACTATTAACTTTTTCCTACTCCCTAGCAAGTTAATTAGATTTTGGATTCTACATTCAAACTGGGTGAGATTAAATTAATTCATATCATGTTTCATTATGGTTTGTTTACATGGAAAGGTAATTGATACTATAGTTTACAGACGTTTGGGTTGCCATCCCAATTAATATTCATAACAAAGTTTCATTTAACATAGAATGTTTCAACAACTTTCTCCTTTCTCTTCAATACCATTTACTATTTCTGGAGCACAATTTAACTCCCAAAATATGATTAGTAATTCTCCTTATTGTCTGCTATATAGTTCTTGTGATGTTAGTTCTGAGAATTTGGTATTGGATCAACTAATAATTCCCTGATTGATATTGTCTGCTTCATATTGTATTGATATTGTAAGGAGATTTTCTGTCTCGGTTACACATGAGAGTTAGAGGCTAGGGTTAAAGGAAGCAGGTTATTTAAAAATATTATAACTTTTCATTTAGGTAATTATTTGAATATGTGAGCAACATTTGATGTTTTCACATGTAACAGGATGATCAAGCTGAAGATAGCCTCAAAAAAGAGTAAACTGTAACAATCAGGTGATTCATTTGGAAACTTGAGCACTCGGTAAATACAACTCGGCTTGCAATTCTGGTGATTAAAGTTTGATGGGGTAATTGAAATGTCAGTCCCCATGCAGGAACCTTCCACATGACCTGTACAGTCATATGCTAGGAGATAACTTAGGAAAATGCATTTGTGTCAGTAGATGTATTTTAAGTCCAGTACCACCTAATAACAAAAATTATTAATTTCCTGTAAGCATGAATGTTGGGGAGAAATTATGGTGGTAATTGACCTCTTTTTGGCCAGGATGCATAGGGTCTGATGATTGTAATGTATATCTTTTGGCTTTCAAACTTTCTACTTTCTATTAATTGTAACTGTTTAACATAGCTATTTCTCTGTACCTTAAGCCCTCAAAAGTTGAAGCAGATAAGTCAGTAACCTGACTTCCTTTGTTTGGAATTGTGTGGTTATATAATTTTGCTATGTAAGTTACTACATCGTAACATGTAATATTATTATTCAGATTGCATTACATACTCTTGCTCAAGCTTTCATTAATGGTGTTTCTTACCAATGTTCATAGCCAAACTAAGCATTGATATCTGGAAATGGTCACAAGATATAAAGGGTAGGAATCTGGAAAAGCAAGGTTCTTCTTTTAATTAGGACTGAAATTAATGGGGGCCCTCCTGTTTTAATTCATGTTTTTACTTTGACCTGCCTCCTCCTCTGTAATGTTTAGGGCACATAGATGACGAGAAATGTTTTTGAATTTTTAAGCATTGTAGTTGAATTAATTGGTGTCCACATGATGCACAAAGCAAGAATATAAATGCCTCAGCTTAATAGTTTAAAAAATTAAAATAAGAGAGTTGCGCAGATCATATCTTATTTTTTATCCTCCTTTGGATATTTATCCAAATACATAGTCACTCACAGTCTCATTCACTCTCAATTTCCACTGAGCTTGTGGGAAGATGATAACCTCAGTATTTCTTTAAACTAAGAAAGGAAAACTTGCCCTCTCATCACAGATAGTTCTTTTGGGCATCATCAGTACAAACCTAGACTAATTTTTACCTGAAGGTGATTGTTCCAGGTAGGCTAACCCCTAAAAAATTAGTTTTGAAAATTTCTTGAACCTGTTGTTGTATGAACGTTTGACTCAATTTTACTTCACTAACCAACATGTAAACTGAATAAATAGAAACTTTAAATTTATTTGTCCGCCTTTTGAGGTGTGCATCAAAATTTTGAAGTCATCGCAGGCTTGAACTACAGGTTTAGAGGTAATCTGTGTTTTCATCATATAAACTCAGGATTATGACTACTTCGAATGACTTTACTAGTGCCATAAAAGTACAGGCAGGTGTTTTAAAAAAGTTAGCTTTTTCATTAGTACATGTAATTACAATAATTACATGAAATCTTACAGATGTATGGCACATTATTTTTTCGTCTGATACTACTGACATTTTATTATGTGCAGGGATTGGTATTGGCTATAAAATTTAAATCAAATTAAATTTTTGTGCACAGCCTATGCATCAAATTTATGTAATTTAATATTGTATCCTTCTTAAAACTAGTTTATCAGAATAACAATGAGTTAACAGGCACAAGTATGGCTTTTACAATGATAGTTTCCAGGTTTGGAAAAGTCGTTGCCAACTAAAATCCTCAGTTCCTTTGCCCTGACAGCCCAACCTCATCAAAACATTGCCAACAGGAGCAATTGGCTGATTAATGATACAGACAAGAGAGCCTATTCCCAAATACACCCCCCTCAATCCTGTTGGCTTATTCTGGACATGGCATTTCATACATTGCGTACAGCTGTAAATGCCACAAATTTTCCATCCCCTGATTACCCTTACGAATTGAATTCCCAGTTTTCTGGGAATTCCTAGGAATTCTCAAAGATTCCCAATTATGCAAATGATCCTTGCAAACTGAATTCCCAGTTTTCTGGGAATTTCTGGGAATTCCTAGGAATTCCTAGGAATTCTCAAAAATTCCCAACTATGCAAATTAGCTCTGATTTAAAAAGCTTGGAATTACTGGGAATTTCTGGGAAAGGAAGACTCCAGTTTTGAGAGGACTTGAAATCCCTAGGAATTCCTAGGAATTCTCAGCTTTACAAACTACCTATAATTTAAGAAGTGTGGAACTCTTGGGAATTTCTGGGAATTGAATTTGAGGAAATTTTAATACCCTGAGGTCCACATAAATTCTAAGAAATTCTCAATACCTTGAATGTGAAGGTTTTAAGAAAAAGAGTAATTTCAGAGGCTTAAAACTTTGGCTCAATAAAAGGTATGCTATACAAAACTTACCTAGAGATATACATACATGTACATGTTTATAACTTAAAGATCATGAAATTTATTACTCAAATTAGTAATTAGTAATTAGATTTATTAGTAAATCTTTACATTAATATGGATTTTCTCATGAACCAGCTGTCAGTTATGTTAAATGGAAATTCCCAACTTCCACAATAATTAACAATAATTACATTGTTATCTTACTTCCCTAACCTACATTACTGGTTGCCTTTGTTAGAAAACCTTGGAACAGTCAAGCTCAGTTGCCTCCAACGCTGTCAGAGACTTTTTGTTGACAATACTTTTAGTAGAAATTTCATGCCTTAGACAAACAAATTCAACACCTAATTAATCTTTCTTTTTTCATGATTGTTGTTGCTGCTTTTTTTCAGTTTTTTGCTCTATTTTCATGACTAATTGCTGTAATTTGTTTTGCTGTTTTTATTCTTAGAAAACATTTTTGTAAGAGTTCCAATACTTGTGGATCATCCACACACTTTGCAAACATTTGGCATGCAGACAAGACAGAGATAGTCAATGTTCCCTTTGAGGAAAAACACCTTTTATATGACGTCTTCAATTTACTTTATTTGAAACTCTGATCTGAAAATATTTGTCAACAAGACTTGTTAGTAGTGAGAAATACCAACTAAGTTTCCTTTCATAACTTAATTTCTTAAATGTCCCAATCACCGGATCTCCCAAAAAACATTACATATTTTTATTTTTGGTGCAAATTACAAGTCCTTCTTTATATAAAAATGAAAAGTGCTAGTCACACTTCAATAATAACAGCTCTTAAGTTTACTTGTTGTTCTTCTCTGTCTGTCAGCTATCAACAAAATTGTTTTATACTTCGGGCAGTGCATAACTATTTGTGGACCAGAGTTCCAACGCACCTCTGTAATCGCATATAGCTACTTCTGTCTCTTGTACAAATGTTTCTCCTTTGTAAGACGCACTCTACTCTGTTGTCAATACTGCTTTAAGTTCAGTGGAAACGACTGACTGAGGAATCGAGATGGCGGTGTTGGAACGTGTTGCTGAACGCTTTCTACGGTCAAGCTTTGTAGATTTAGGTACTGGTACACTGGGATCATCTATGTATCTCTTATACTTCCGAATGTGGTATCCTTCTTTTATAAATATGAGGGCAAAAGACGATTTGTAGTCGCATTCAAAACTGTGATTGGCTTGTGTTATTTCTCACCTTTGCCATTAACACAACTCAAGTGAGTTTCGAGTCTTTGTTTCCTCGACAACTTTCGGCCACAAAACGAGCATTTGTAATACGATCGATTCTTGTCGATTATTTCTACATAGAGTGAGCTCACATCTTTATTTATATCACCAAGCTATCCATCTTCTAGAAGCAGAGAACCGGTCGGAGAAGTCAGAATAAAGTTGGGCACTTCTCCTAACACTGCAATCGGCAAGCCAGCGGATTCTCTCTGCTAGCCAATGACAAGTCCTAAAAGATCCACGTGATCATGCCCGTGATCGGAAACAAAGAAGACTCCATTTGGCGCTCATCTTTGAATGTACTTTTCATCGGTTGATCGCTTTTCTCAACTGTTTTGCTTAATATAACATTTCTAAAGATAGCTTTTATTGTGGTTCAATGGGAAAACGAGAATAGCGTGAGTGTTGTAAAAGAAAAGAAAGTCGTTGGCGCCGTGGAGTTAAAAGAAGGGACAACAGTTGACATATTGACTGGTACAAACAAGGGTCGAATGGCCGTCTGTAAAGCTACGATTTTGAAAGTTTGTGGTGAGTAAAAATTGCGATATTCGTTACGTGATCAAAATCTTATAAAAGAATAGATGTAGCGGGTTGAATTAAGCTTACATAACGCTCGGCGCAACTGAAACTAGAATAATTCTGAGAATCGAATCGGTCACTTGCATGCTGCAGTTTCTTAAGCTTATTTAATGCTTTACAATGAAATAAACCTATCAGTAAGTTTTCAAGATTCCTCTAGTCACGTTTGGGAACATTCAAGATTCAAAATAGGAACTGTTATTAAACAAACCTTAGTACATAAAGAAGCCCTCCTTGGTAAAAACAAAATAATGTATTCAGCCCTTTTTTAGTAAAATCCATGAGAGAGATGTACTAACTCCAATATGAAAGTCACTCAATATAACAGAGATTTCTCAATTTGAGAATCCAATGAATGCCCTTTTCCTCATAGCCATCTTAAAAGCCTGGTCTAAGCTTTAAATATACATATTTTAATATATTATTTTTTTTCAAATTCAGATGTCAAGGAATCCAGATACAAAATGGTCAAGGTTCTTGTTGACAACCTCATTCAAGGCCAACTCATTGTGAGCCCAGGAAAAAAAATACAAACAGTACAAACAGCAGCTAAGTTTGCAGTTTAGGATAACTTCATTCTAATTTATTGTTATGGTTACAACAAGATCTTAATCAAAAAATCAATTTTATTTGACTGTAATTAGCCCCTTCACTCCCAAGAGTGCTTGGTTTTCAAATATAACTTAAGATATTGTATTTTATGGAAAAGAATCAACAGATTTTATTCACAATTTGTGTCAAACCAAATTTAATGATTGATTAGAACTATTTTATATGAATAGCTGTAATTGAGGATTAATCCGTATGAAGTTTTCAAGAAAAGAAAAATAAATCAAATTCCATCCTAATATTACCACACATTGATGTTAATAATTAATCAAAAATATTTTACATGTAAGCCTTAAATTAAGCTTCTAAATAAATTTCATTGAATACTTGAATTTTAGCTGGGTTTTTTTAATTTAAAGTATTTATTTTATATCATTAGCCTCAAATTTTTGCTTAAAATTCCCAGTAATTCTGAAACATTCCTAAAAATTCCCAAAAATTCCCAGAAATTCCCAGAAATTCCTAGGAATTTTTTAGATTTACAGCTTTTCAGGGAAAGTCATTGGTTCTCTGAGTTGGAATTCCTAGGAATTCCTAGGAATTCCAAGGAATTCCAAGTCCTGTTGGCTATAAACTTGGAATTTCTGGGAATTTCTGGGAATTTCTGGGAATTTCTAGGAATTTCTAGGTTTTTAGAACCAGAGTTGTTATGGTTGGGAATTCCTAGGAATTCCTAGGAATTCCCAGTCCGAATTTACCGTGAAAATTCACACCTTTATTCCTAGGAATAAATTCCTAGAAATTCCTAGGAAAATCCTAGGAATTCCTAGGAATTTTAAAAGCCATTTCGCAAGGGTAAGAGGCGATCTCTGTAAGAGCGGTCCAGGGCATTTCGCATCGGAAAAAAGTTTTACCTCAAACTTTGCCCAATAAACTATCTTTGGTAACAAGTAAATAAAACCTCATTAGTTTCTGGAAATACCTCAAAATAAAATTTTTAGAGCTCTCAAAAGTCAAAGCTGCAGAAGGCCCTTTTTTGACCTCTTGCGACATCGAAAATTTCAAAAGTTGAATAACCCGGTCCTCGTATCACACCTTATGCAACAAAAAATATTTTGTATTCTTAAAGTGTGTGATATACAAGGTGTATAAAATGCATTTCAATTTTGATATTCGTTTATTCAGAGGCTCGTCGTAATTTATTTAAAAACACTCGTTGGACAGCTTTCTGAAATTGGTTAAAAGTACTCTTTCTTTCTCGATTGATATTGCTCAAGTCCAGACCAGACCATTAAAAATTTCGCTTGATTTCTGCCATTAAGATGTTTGGCTGCAGAAAAATATAAAAACATCTTGCACTTATTGATTTTCTTCGCCGAGGTGACCTCGAACTTTTAGCGATATTGCAAGCGTGACAGCCGATTATGCAAATTAGTTCATTGAGCAAACTCCGACCGTTTTATGTGAGTAGCTCAATAAATCTTAGATTTTAACCATTTTAAGTAGAAAATATAGTAGGGCAGAGCTTTAAAACCACACCGATTAATACTTTAAACATTTTAAAAGGCCAAAATTTGACAAATTTTATTATCTCGTGACGAAAGACGTCAACAACAACGTATCGAATATCATAATTTGATTAGCACTCGCAAACTCTTTTTTTAAAAATTTGGCTTCTGTTATTTCATATTTGAGTTCTGATGGCTTACGCTATTCAAACCGGCATTAACATTTCAAAATTAAACTACAGGATTCTATTTAGTGTAACCAGCGATAACAGCACACACTGAAATACACCGTGACCACTGTCACATAATTCAATTGTGTAATTATCCTTAATTGCTTCTCCCTTAATAAAGCAGCGATAACATCGCCTTTTGGATCCGAATTCTGGTCAGCAGGAATAAGAGAAATTTTGTCTGCACACCTGTCTTTATGAAAGTTTCTATTCAGAACTCTAGGGAGTTCTTGTGGAAAAGGACCCCGCGATTTTTGAGGAAACAAATTATTACGTTACTTGTGACCTCGTTTTCCCAACAATTAGCTATATCTATACTGTAAAGTGCGTAATTGTATTAGCTGTAATTCATATGTCTCTTTCGGTACTGGTTTGCTTGGGATTAATAACACTAAATTCTTGAAGCGGTATTCGCCAAAAGAAGTCCTGTTTTCAGTCGCGTTCCTCAGAAACTTCGTTCGGAGACTCACGAGGAGTTTCCGGTTTGTTTAACTTGCCTCTGAGTACTGACTCAATAAAGAGTCATCTCTGCTTAATCCTTTTGTCAAAAGAGAGTTTCACAGAAGGAGAGCTTATCTTTATAGGGGCTGGCCTGTTCGATGTAGAAGACTCAGTTATGGCAAAATGTGGGTCTGCGCAAAGCATAGGCACACTTATGGGAAGTTCTGGCGCCAAAGTTCAGCGTGCCAGTATCCGACACACCCTGGTAGCGATTCCAAAGGGGTAAAGAGCCGGTATTCTGTCAATTTGCAAATTTCAAAGGCCATTTCTAAGATGTATGGCGTTCTATAGAGGTTTACACGATTCTGCAGCTAACGGAGCGGATGGTTTCAAGGATTTTCTCCAAATTATAGACGAATTGGAAAGCGTGGGAGCAGAAAAGGACTAGTGTAAAGAAGTTCGGAAGAGGCTTCAGGATAGCAAGTTGTATTTGAAGACTACATACCGTAATCACTGCGAAGAGGACGATAGCAAATGTGCCGATCACTGTAGGGTCTTTGCACTGAGCCATGCTGGTGTCACTGACGTTCAGAAAGTATGCAGTCACAGTCACAACGTGAAGTGTGAGGATTGTGAGATGCTGAAGAGTGTTCTTGAACAAGTAAAAGGCGCTATTTCTGACTACACAATGCAATTGGGTAGGTTTCAAGTGGAAGACTATCTGTATGAAGCAAAAAGTGCTGCCGCTAAGATCTTTGAATGGAGAGGGCATATCCTGAGAGCAGAAACCAGGATCAGTACGAGCGGCAAATTGTCGATACTTTGGAGGGAGACAAAGCATCTATAATAGTTGAGTGGACAATGAAGTTCATAGCGATTAAGTTCCGGGAAAAGCAAGTAGAATGGTTTCCCATGAGGGAAATCAATTGGCATGTGTGTAGCGTTGTTGTAAGACAGGAGGAAAGCCTGGAAGTAACCTAATACGTACACCTTCTTAATAGCTGTAAAAAAGACTGGTTTTCAGTGCTGTCAGTCCTAGAAAATCTCTTTGTCACCATAAAGTTACGAAATTCAGGAATGAAAAAGGCCTTTATAAGATCGGATGAAGCAGGTTGCTATCACAACAGTAAGCTAGTATCATCTCTACGAGGGCTCGGACATCAAGATTGCCGCTTTCAGCAACTTACACAAGAGGGCCTGCGCATTTGGAGAGCGTTTAATGTTGGGCCTGGAAAGTTTATTCGGTAAAATTAAAATTGCAATTTTTCCACAGAAAAAATGACGGATCTGGTGGAGGAGATTCCCTTTTTCCCCACTACTGCTCGACGAACTGCATCAGCAGGAGAAAGCAATGATGGCAACGACGGTAGTTCCTATCAATGCCCTGAACCTAGTTGCGATGAAGATTTTAAGACCCAGGCCGACCTTGACTTCCATATGAACTAGCCAGTTCATCATGTAAGTCCTGTGCCTGTGAGCATGACTTAAAGTCTTTATGACAAAGTGAAGAGGTAGTGGGTTCATCACTTTCAGTCGCTGTTATTAGAGGGTGAAAGTTCGACTGAACTGGTTGCAGTGGCCACAGAACCCTTGACAAGTACATCAAAGCTTCCCATGGGATGGGCTCTTCATAAGAGAGGTGAAAGTGAACGGCTTTCGCAAAACTTCAGGCAGTACTTGAAACAGAAATTTAATATCGGATGAGACACTGGCAGAAACCAAACCCAGAGAAAGTAGCAAAGGATATGCGAAATGCTTGCACAATAGATGGAGAGAGAATGTTCGATAGAACAGAGTGGTTATCCAACATACAGATTCAGGGTTTCTTCTCGAGATTGTGCCTTAAACAGCGATCTAAAATACAACAAGAATTGGATGATGCCACCGACGCAGACCACCACTTGATAGAAGCATCCGCGTCTGATGTAGACGAAGGGTGTTTGAGAGAGGCGAGGAACACAGTAATGGATGAGATAGATTGAAACATCCAATCATGTTTGATATCTATGATGTGTGCTCGTTCGCAAGAGAAGCAAGGTTGTCTAGTCTCAAAGTCAAGATGCTAAGAGACATATGCGAACATTTTGAGCTCGCATTCAAAACACAAGATACAAATGCAGCACCTCTTGCAAAAATGGAGGAAATGATTTCGGAGTGCAGTTGTTATGCAATCTAGTTATGACGTCCACCCGTTATGCGAATGCGAATCTTTTTATACAAGAACTCTTCAAACTTATGAACAGAGACTGTTATGCAGACAGATGTGACCACCAAATATAATTTTTTCCCTTTCAGCTAGAAATCTGAGAAATCGCTGCTTTATTTAGACGTGAGAAGTATTCAGGACAATTACACGATCGAATTACGTGACAGAGTCACTGGTCACGGTGTATTTCAGTGTGTGCTGTTATCGCCGGTTACACTAAATAGAATCCTGTAGTTTAATTTTGAAATGTTCATGAAGGTTTGAATAGCGTAAGCCATCAGAACTCAAATATGAAATAACAGAAGCCAAATTTTTAAAAAAAGAGTTTGCAAGCGCTAATCAAATTATGATATTCGATACGTTGTTGTTGACGTCTTTCGTCACGAGATAATAAAATTTGTCAAATTTTGGCCTTTTAAAATGTTTAAAGTATTAATCAGTGTGGTTTTAAAGCTCTGCCCTACTATATTTTCTACTTAAAATGGTTAAAATCTAAGATTTATTGAGCTACTCACATAAAACGGTCGGAGTTTGCTCAATGAACTAATTTGCATAATCGGCTGTCACGCTTGCAATATCGCTAAAAGTTCGAGGTCACCTCGGCGAAGAAAATCAATAAGTGCAAGATGTTTTTATATTTTTCTGCAGCCAAACATCTTAATGGCAGAAATCAAGCGAAATTTTTAATGGTCTGGTCTGGACTTGAGCAATATCAATCGAGAAAGAAAGAGTACTTTTAACCAATTTCAGAAAGCTGTCCAACGAGTGTTCTTAAATAAATTACGACGAGCCTCTGAATAAACGAATATCAAAATTGAAATGCATTTTATACACCTTGTATATCACACACTTTAAGAATACAAAATATTTTTTGTTGCATAAGGTGTGATACGAGGACCGGATTATTCAACTTTTGAAATTTTCGATGTCGCAAGAGGTCAAAAAAGGGCCTTCTGCAGCTTTGACTTTTGAGAGCTCTAAAAATTTTATTTTGAGGTATTTCCAGAAACTAATGAGGTTTTATTTACTTGTTACCAAAGATAGTTTATTGGGCAAAGTTTGAGGTAAAACTTTTTTCCGATGCGAAATGCCCTGGACCGCTCTTACAGAGATCGCCTCTTAATTATTTTGTAATGGAGTTTACAAGTTTTGGAAACTGGTTGGGTTGAAATATAATACAAAGACTTGCCAGTAGATCGTCGAATGAAAACTTTTTACATATCAATTTAATTTTTTGTTGCGTTTCATATTAACATGTTGCAATAACTCCATCTTCCAGTGAATTTAACTTATGGCAAACATGAGAAAATACCATTGGAAACTTTTCAACCTATTTGATATCGCCAATAAATATTAACTCAACTTTTAAACTAAAGAGAAAACTTGATGTTTCGAATTGATTTCTGTGATGTGGAAATGAAATCCAAGCATTACATCAAGTTTTCTTGAAGACATCCACATTATAGAGTACCGAAGTGTGACGTCACGTTACCATGACAACGATTTTTCTGGAGACAGACGAACCAATATGGCGGCGCTGTCGATAACTGGTCTCGCTTCTTTCTTCATTGATGAGCCAAAATCTATTGCCAGGGGTGAGAACCATCACTCATCAGGGCACATCGAGTCATTTACGTATTTAGTTGCTGTTAAAAGACCTCGTGTATTTCCAGCCGGAGGACAATCATGAAACAAGAATAGCCGAAAGCGAAAAAGTCAAAGCCTGACTTCAAAAGAACTCAATCGCTTTCTGCCCCTCCATTGTAGACAAACTCAAACCCTTGCTTTACTTTCAGATATACCAAAGCTTGGCCAGCCATCTTTTCGACCACAGAATAGTTGTACTCATTTCCTGGTTCCAATTGAAGAGTCGAAATTGCCTTGTGGCGGACCTTTACAAATTCGAAATCATTAACGCCAAGTAAAGGAAATTTATCCGTTAAAGATTCCTTTACTGCTTTCCGTATGGTGGTTTCGTCCGCACACTCTTCACACAAGATTTTGCAGTCTAAATCAAATAAAAATTCGTAACTTTACAGAAAGTTTTAGAAGTTTAAATTTAAATTAATGGAAAGGATTAAATCAAACTTAAGCAATTGAAAGAAATATTACGATAAGATTGAAAAGTTTAAAATTTATATTTAAATGGAAAATAAGATTCAATAAAAAATTTCAACTAGCGATGAAAAGTTTTGAAAAGGTTTAAATAGGAATTTGTTTTAAATTTAAATAAACGTTGGACATGAAGCTTAAATTTAAAGGAAAATAAGTTTAAATCAAATATAGATATAAAAGGATTAAATAAATAATAAAATAATAAAATACAATCTAAAATAATTCCACGTTATGCTAAGAAGTAAAAAGGATAATCATAGAAACTAACAAGTTGGGTTAAAAGGCCCCAAAGGTCAATGTTCTTTATACTGTATTTTCGAAGGCTTTGATAGCCCTTAAAGTTCTGTGTGAGTCTAGTGGCAGATTCCACAGCTATGGCGCAAGGTTATGCCACGATTCCAGTCCTTAGGTTGTGGTGTTGACCTTTGACAGTTCTTTGAATTTTAGTTCCCCGCCCTCAGATCGCATTTAGTGTTTCTAAAATCTAATGCGTTTTTTTATGCTTTTAGATACATGAAAGCTTTTGAAAACCGTACCAACTATTTTTGCGTGTACTTGATTAGTCAATGACAGTAAGCCTATCTTATTGAGTAGTTCCTGGTGGTGCGTTTGTTTTTCATTTAAAAACTCGCAGTGCACGTTCGTTCACCTGTTCAAGTTTTCCACCAGCACTCTTACTGCAGAAGAGCCAGGTCTCAGGGCAATAGTTGGAATGGGAAAGGATGGAATGCAGAAAAGATGTTCTCTCAAAATGGAGAATCTCTTTCATACGCTTGAGCACGGCAATTTACTGAGAGACTTTTCAGAAAACTTTGCCCACATGCATGTTTTTCAAATTTTAGTTTGTCGTCTATTGTTACTCCAAGCATCTCAGAATATTCGGTAATGGGGATTTCTGCGTTTTCACAATAGAACTGAGGTTGCTTGGTACTCTGCTGGGTTTCTTCTCTTACCATTTGTCTACACGAGATCGTTCATGAATATGTTGAATATCAAAGGACAGAACTGATTTCCTAATCTAGCTCGTTGACTTCGGTGTATGAAGCCCTGAACTTTTCCACCGTTTAGTCATGTGGCAGAGTGTCAATCTTCTTAGTTAGGTCCATTGATACAAGGCCGATATTATTATGATTCTCCAACTATTTTTTCAACTGCTCCGTGAGGCTGAGAGGGGCGGTGTCAGATCCGTGGGATTTCTGATATGAGATATTGCCATAGTTTAGTTGTTTGAATTTTCCCACTACTTTTTTAGATTTGTGCATTGAATTAAAGTTAATTTTTTGTAGGTGCAAGAGCTTTCACCTCATGGTTTCGAAGGAAAGAGAATTCTTGTTGGTCCTGTCGTTCATTTTACGTTCACACCGGAAGTTAAGTTAAGAGATCCTTTGCAAGTTAGTTTGACCTGTCCCATATTATTAAAAGTACCCATAGAACCGCAGCAACACCAGATTAAGTTATCGGAAATGTCATCAAGGCACGTGAGAGTATTTTTCCGTGGCGGAAAAGACACATCCGGGAAATGGGTCGATTGGTCAAAGAAGTTGAAGGGGGAACCAAAACTGGAAAAAGGAATTGTGGCATTCGAGGTAGATGGGACTGATACATTTCAAACCAATCACCTCTCAGAGTAAGTTTGCAATTTTGTTTTTTTCCTACAAATACTAGTTATCTGAGAACTGAGAACTACATATGGTAATTAAGTGTTGTCAATTGAGTTGATAACGTAGATTGGCCATCGAGCCTTTAAACTCTTTATGGTTTCCAATTTACGTTATCAACTCAATTGACAACACTAAATTACCCTGTTATATTCTCCCACCGACTCAGCACCACAATTTCTTTAGAAAGTTTCCTCCTGAGAACTACATATATTGCAGGAGTATCAAACAATAAAATGAAAAACGTTGCCATGGCAAGTACATGCATTTTTCTAATTTGCAACTTTTTCATATTCAGAAACACAAAAAATTGAGTCAGTTACCAACATTCCATCAGCTAAGTTTTCAAAATGTCTTCAAGTATCAAATTCTTTGTGCTAGATGCGGGGTGATACTTGATTCTTCTACGGAGCCTCTGGATGCTGAAAAGCTTTTTATCGTGGATTCTTCCTGTCCGCAACAAGTAGGATTTTTCGCTTTCTGGTGTCAGAAGGAAAAGCAACAAAGACAAGACCTAAAGCAAGGATCACTGACTCTTTGCTGTTACCCACTCTACATGAAAACCGAGTTGACAAAAAAGTTATCTTCAGAGCATGGCGTTCTTCTCTATGGCGAGGGCGAGTCAGCAAGAAAGCTTGCCAAAGGGGATCAGGCACACTTTTCTCTGTCAAATGGCCTCACTTTAGTTGATATAGATTACACCCCAGTTGTGTAAGTCTCAGACAGAGATCAATTTATGTAGTTTAAATATATTTTGATCACTGATCCATCTTAGATTCAGGTCACATTGAAAATGAGTCGATTATTACTACTGAATTTACAGTGGAATGCATTTCTTAATTTTTTCATAGATTGTGGACAGACAGACCGAATAGCGTTGTTAAATTATTGGATTATTAAGTGGGCTTATAGGCTGAATTTGGAGGGAGTATTTTTTGAGCTAAGAACGATGTAACTTTCGTCTGCCACGAGACAATGTTATTTCATAGGCCTTGAGACCCTGGCTAAATGAAAATCCAACGCGAAACATTTTTTACAGCAGGGCCTGTATGTTTTCACGGACTACAAAAAGCTCTTTTCCCCACTGAATAATCGCGGTGAATTACCTGATAATCCCAACTCTTCGGTCACTATAGTCCATATCATGATAAAGTGGTAATCTCTCGTGGATGAAGACACGCAATTTTAAAATTTTCTTAAGGTGTTGTGTTTCAGCACGAAGCATTATGATCTACATTTTCCGATCCGAAACGAAATATTCGCATCTTCTTTGGCCTCTAATTAAAAAAGTCTTCATCGGGAAACCTCTGCGGTTCGACAAAAAATGGTGACACATGCCTCCTTGAATGTGTAACACTATTAATGCCATTTGAAAAATTTGTGTCTTGGGTTCAATGTTGCTCTTTTCTCTCATAGGTTTAAAGGAGACGTCATTTCCGAATATCCTTTTTCGGTTGGTTTCGATGCACCGACTATAGAATTTTTCAAAAAGGAAAACGATAAGGAGGGACAAGAGAAACTTTGCTCTCTGCGGCTTCATCCAGTGGAACCGTTTAAGGTATTACGGGCACCTTACGTTTGATTGATTCCACAGAAGTTATTTTTTATACCGGCGGGGAAGATACCGATATCTTTAATTAAACAGTGTCTTTCCATACTAAACGCTCGAAAAGTTTGCTTTTCAACTCTTTACGGTGGCCAATTTACGTCATCAACTCGGTTGATGATACTAAATTACCCTGTTATACACTCCCACCGACGCAGCACCACAGTTTCTTTAGAAACTTACCCTCTTTATCTTATATAAAAGTAAAGCACCATTTATCAGTAAGGTTTATTTTCTCATTAAATGAAAATTGTCACCGACTGGGAAAACAAAAATCGCTTGGAGGTCAAGAAAGATTTTTGAGCTCTGATATTAGAATCTTGGTGCTGAAAAATGTAGCCTTCATAAAGGCGTTGGATGGGCGCTTCGTTTGATCTCAAGTTGTAGACGTGTCCATGCAAATTTACCATCTCGGGAAATTTACCCAAGGAAATGTCGGTCACACTCTGTACATTCAGTTTCATGTGTAAAGGGGTCATTCACCACGGTTAAAGTGCCCTTGTAGCTTTAACATTATGAAATATTTTCAAACTTATAACCCTGTTGATAAAGTTTTGCAATAAGTCAAACATGTTGCCTTATTTTTATTGACATTTATTTATAAAAATACCATGATGTATGGATTTCTTTCCCTCGTAACAGGACCGCTCTCTAGAAATTTCCAAGTGGATAACTCAGTCAGAAGAGGAACCTCCGATTTGTGAACCTTCACCTTCTGTATATGACTCGGGTGAGAGCTGTTTGAATGTTAAAATAGTAAGGAACGTGAAAGGAAGAATGCCAGAAGAGAGGTTGTGATACCTTTATAGAATTTTCATTTAATAATTCTCGGTAGACTTTTTCGAATAAAATCACACTTGGCAAGGTTAGTCGGCTGCGTTGGCTACTCCTTCTCTTTATTCTTTGACAACTTTGCGAGAGTGAGTACTATTGTTTGATTTCAAACGCTCGTTAGGAACCTCGTTTTCCACATGTATCATTGAGAGTGTGAGTAACTTAAGCTCTTGTCGCCAAGAGACCTTCAAATAACGACCGACTTCAACCGGTCGAGTCTTTTCATTAAATTTTCCTTTTTTTCTGTTCCTCACCTTAAAAAGGGTTCTAATTGGTTTAAATCATTGCAGTCGTCCGTCAACTACTGGGCTGGGTTGTTCAAAGGCGGGTCAAGATAACCCAGGGTTGAAGTGAAATTTGATTTCAAATCTGAAAGCTTAAAAAGAAAATTCAGTTTAATTCCATTACCTACAATTTTATGATTGAATGTTCTAAAAAGAAATTGGGAAAATTACCCCTTAAAGGCTTTTGGACAGAGAAATATAGAAACCCTGTATTAAAGTTTTAACCCTGGGTTAGCGCTAATCGGCCTTTGAACAACTGGGCCCTGAATAAGTTTCTTCATTATCACCATGCTTATGATTTTTCCTAGATGGTTTGGTTGCTAATTTTGCATTCTACCCCGCAAAGTGCTGGAGCAAACTGGGCTCGGTTGTTGCAGGACTAGACGTAATAATTTCAATTTACTTTAAAATAGCAAACCATTGCTCTTTTCTGTGAAGTCCTGATGTTAAAGTTGAATCTAATTGAACTGGAATCTTTCCTCGGGTATTTGTTTAAAACGTTTTTCCTTTTGTAGTTATAAACTGGTTCTGTTTTCTTTTTTATTATTATTAGCCCAAATCGAAAAGTTGAGAGGGTCAGTTGTTACTCAAAAGTTAGCAACCCGTTTTAAAGATCCCATAGGAAACTGTTGGAAAGACCTTGGACCATATCTTGAACTTCCTGAGAGCGAACTTCACAACATAGACACTGATTATGTTCAAGCTCGCGAAAAGGGAGGTGCTGTTCTCCAGTCATGGAGGGATAAGAAAGGGTGCAAGGCAACTGTGGGACATCTTGTGTCTGTCCTTCATAAAATAGGCATGAAAAGGATCGCAGACGAGTTGCTAGGTACTTAAATTTGTACGTTTTATGGAAATCATCCATCTCGCTTCAAGTCCAGAGAATTTTCCCGTTAAGTTCTTGAAATTATCTATGGTCATGGTGTTTTCTATTGCTTTTATAACCTGTAATCTGCATTTGTATTATTCATTCATATGATCTAAATTTTCTCATCATTGAATTTCCTCGTTTCTGGAATAGGTATTGTAGGAGAAGAAAAACGAAGAGAAAGCGAACATCATGAAACGTGTAGCAACCCTGTGGAAGGTACGATCAATATTTACAGAGATCTTCCTTCATGATGTAGCGCTCTGTGAAGAATTGGTGTATGTAAAAATAATGATGCATGCACCATCTTATGTGTCACGCACTTTCCATATCATATTGACTGAAGTTATTGGAAGTTTCAAGTTGTAAGGCATCCCCAAATGGCCAATTTTCAAATCCTCTTGTAATGTTTTAGAACAGCGAGAAGTACTGGGATAACCTTTTCTGACTCATGATTTGGGATGCAGTTCATCTCATGTTTTAAGAAACCGTTCAGCACCATGTCTTTGCTGACCATCCTTTCAGAGGCTCGATATCAGACTTGTAGAGTTTTTTCGTTGCGATCATTTTGAATCCTGAAATCCTACTGCAGTTTTTTCCTTTTCGGACCTACAAACCGGTTAGGCATGTCTTTATACCAGTTTGTTTTTAGTTGAAATCTTAAACTCAGCCTAACTGAAAAAACCAGTGAGTAACTAATTCTGTCGTATCTTTACATCATAAATCACTACATTAAATTAGCAAATTGATCTCTATCCACCAGAGCTTTAGAGCCGCCTTTAATTTGTTGCTAATAAACTCAATACATAAATCTCATCAGAGTCTTGCCTATATTAAGTTTTGAACATACACAAAAAAATTGTACAACATGGTTTTCATTGACGGCTGAATCGAAAACAAAGAGCACTCAAGACCCCGTCACTCAATGGGTAACCTAGAGAAACCTTGATTAAAATATGATGTTCTTGTCCTGTGGAGATAAATAACACTGAAATGCGTTAATTCTCAATTGCTAACAATGTCATTTAATTCGCCAATATTCCGTTTTTATGTCATTTTTATGATATCTTGCGTAATGATGGATAGTTTTACTAGATGGTAACTAATAGTGTTATATTTGGTCTTTTTGGGAATTATGAAACAAAGAGGGCGAGACCAGGCAACGCCAAGCCAGGGAGCGAGAAAGTTCCCCTGAGACGATTCCCAGTACTGCGGAAGAGGTATATGTAACGAGAACACGACACAAGGAACAAAGTGGAAGGAGAAATGAGTGGGGAAGTGAAAGGAGGAATACGAATGAGTTCAAAAGAGTGGCACGACTCGAAGAAGTTAGAAAGAATAATTGGTTAACACGCAAATCGAAATTAGGTGAGTTTAAGCTCTAAGCGTTCTTAACCCTTACCTCTAAGAATGACTAGTGTCTAATTTCTCCTTACAATATCACCCCTTGAATCACAAATTAAGGTCATGAGAATAACGATTATGATCACTAAGTAACGAAGCTCCTGATTGTTAAACAGATTCTCCTCGTTACTACCTTAGGAAATGTATAGAGAAAATGCATAATGATGATAGGGTGTAAAGGGTTAAAAGCCATGCAATCATTACAAGTCTTCCATGGACTATTGACTTGCTAATTCTTCATAGGCTCTACACTGTCAAGCGCCAATTTTCTGTGAAATTTGAGCATTTGCTGGACATATCATCAACCCGATCTCCTTTTTTTTCGTGAAAATCTCGGCATATGGATCATATATGGTCAATTTAAGAAGTTACCATTTTGATATCATTTGATGGTCGAAAACGCTCGTAGATTGGGTGTAAGAGTATACTGAGCTAATTTGCCTCAACTTAGAGTATGTCAGAGACAAAGTAAGGATTCTGTTGAGTTGAGGGTTTTCAAGCTTACCTTATTTTTTTGGGTTTTTGATCACTCTTGGGGTTTATTTTACTAAAACGTTTTAAGAGCTAATGTCAGCATGCATCAAACAAACAGCGGCAAGTCAACTAAATTTTTTTTCACTCCTACTTTCATATTTTGTAGTCCAATATGTTGTAATAATTGTGGTGTAGTTTTTTTGTAAAAATTTATTTTAGTTTTCAAGAAGTAATTTTTTTCGTTCGACCGCTCAAATATGCAAATTTTCATCGTGAATATTACCCGAGTTGTGCGACCTCATGTAACGAGTGTACTGGACCTACGGTATTTCTGTGAAAATAATCCTTTGTTTTATCATCTAAACTTAATCCCCTGTCGTTATTGAAGCTGGCGAAGAAATGTTTATTTTTTTGGTGAATATTTTTGTTAAACACTCGAAGAGAAATTCCATATCTACGCGCGCCCATATATTATTCGCTATTTATCAAGCTAGAAAATTGATATCGATCCACCAGAGATTCAGAGCGGACTTAAATTTTTCAGTTATAAACTCATTTCGTTAATTTCACCAAAGTCTTGTCTATATTAAATTTTGAACATACACACAATAAAATATTGTACAACATGGCTTTCATTAACGGCTGAGTCGAAAACAGAGAGCAGTCAAGACCCCGTCACTCCATGGGTAACCTTGAGAAACCTTCACTAAAGTATGAGCTCTTATTGTCCCGTAGAGATAAATAATACCGAAATGTGTTGATTCTCAAGTGCACCAGCGTCTAATTTCTCCTCACAATATCACCCCTGAATCACACATTAAGGTCATGAGAATAAAGGAAATGATCACTTACTAAAGAAGCTCCTGGTTGTTAAACAAATTCTCCTCGTTAGCACCTCAGGAAATGTACAGAGAACAGTATGGAGAAAATGCATAATGACGATAGGATGTAAAGGGTTAAAAACCATGCAGTCATTACGAGTCTATCCATAACCTATTGACGCGCTGATTCTTCATTGAGTCAGGGTTAGGCTGTACTGTCAGTCGCCGATCATTTTCCCGACACATCAACAACCCGATCTGCCTAGTTTTTTTTTTTAGCAAGGAAAGTTTACATGTATTTCTTATGTATTATTTTTATAAAAAATGTAGATGAACCTCCAAGGAGGCAGCAGAACACGAAGAGGAACGAGCCACTTGAAATGATGAAAAGCCTGCTGATGGAGGTAGCTGCATTAAAAGGGGTCATTGAACAAAATATTTTAATGGGCATAGCGGGGAATGGAAACGTAGAAGGGCTGAGAGAAATAACTGAAAAAGTCAGAAAGGTTAGGCAAGATTTCTCATAAACGTCGACTGTCAATAGCAGATAAAATAGGAGCCGAAAGCTCGGTTGGAAAGGACGTGGTATATGAGATAGGATTCGAAATTGTCACCAGCTGTTCGCCGGGGCGATTGAGAATTTTGGACTGTTTGTGATAAGAATTTCGCCAGCAGGCGACTACCTAATAGTCTTTTCGATGGTTTTCGTTTCAATCAGCCCCTTATCAAACAAAACGTCCGTAACACTCTAATTATACTCTTTTACACTCAGCTGGACATTATTTAGAAGTAGGAATATCATAGAGGCAAAGAAACGTCTTAAAAACTGTGCCTTTTTGTATTTTAAATTTTTCTGGTGACGAAAATGTACCATATGACTGGAAAAAACACTTTTTAAGTAGCCATGGCACTCGCGATTTTGAACCTTGTTTTACAGTATTGGAACACAGAGTACAAGGCAGGCTGAAACGTCTTCTATGACAAATGATATATATGTAGACACCTGTAGTGACGTAGGTTTGTCCAAAGTTTAATGGCTTTGATCTTTTCTTGACTGTGTAACCTTTCGATGTAGCCTAATAATAACTAACAGTGGTCGAACATTCTGGTCTCGAACATTCAGATTTACAATAAATCCGCCTTTGAAAAGTTGTTCGTTTGTCGTACTCTCTCCGAAGCGAAATTGAATGGAAACTCTCAAGATTCAAAAGTTCCAGTGTCGACGACGTTCGTTTACTTAGCCAGAGACATTCAGATTTACGATAATTATAATTGATATTATAATATATCTCATGTTGCATGTTCCCAGCGTTACTCTTGCGTCAAACTTTTTTCCGTTCTCAGTGGCACTATTAAGAAGCTTAGAAATCCAATAGGCAGTTTTGACAAAAAATGTTGTCATTTTAGGTACTCACAACTTCGAATGGGAGCTGTTCAAACTTCAGTCACTTTAACCGTTAACAGACCTTTTCAGGACTACCCTCGGCCGGAAGATCACATTACGGCCTGAGGAAAGAGTTTGAAAATAAAAGCGTATGTCGGCGTAAAGTTTTAGATTCAGTTCACTAAAAAACGTATAAGCATGTCTGTACATCATAATAGAGGAATTTATTAGTTGTCTAACTTTTCGATATTTAGTGAAGAAAGCTGATATTTTTTCCCTCCAACTTGTCTATATTACATTAAAGCAGAATTAATTGGTTGACACATTTAAAATGCTCCCTGTCTCTCAAGCTAGTGGAAGCCTATGCAAATGTTTTCAAGCCCATTAAATCTAGGGTATTGTCAATTCATTCAACTAACTATAATTATATCAATCATATGACTTTGCCTTCCCGCAGTTTTTTTTTAATTGAAGTAGCATTGCTTTCCTCAAATTCTTTGAGTAATTCACTCGGTTGTTTACTTTCTCACGGCCAGGGACTGTCCTACAGTTCGGCTCGCCATAACTCTGAGAAGGAAAAAAATCAAATAAACTTTTGCACCACTATTACACTACAACCGAACCTCGGTGACATACTAGCTATGCCAGCAACAGGTAATTTCCGCACCGAAATGAAGGGTATTGTTTACATATTGTATTTACTAGGTCTATCATAACATGCCGCTTTCTAGGACGATAAAAATAGATTTTCATACCTAACAAATTATCTGCAATCCTTTTTTGGCCACTTCTTTCAAAGGCGTCCACAAGGCAACCTACAGTCGCGTCACGCCCTTTGATATCCCTCCATTTTTCAAGTACGGCAGATGCTTTATCTCTAGCGCGTTGATGATCTGTTTCTATATTGCGAAGTTTGCTTTCTGATATTTGAAGTTCTGCTCCAAGTTCCTTCCAACAGTTTCCCGCTTCTTCCAGTATTGATAAGCATCGTTGAAAAGTAACGACTTCCTTTCTAAGTTCGTTTTCAACTGCGAATTATAAAGACAAAGCTTATTACATAAGCGATCTGCAATGTCTGTTACTCGTCAGTTCATGTAAACGCCGAAGAATAAAGGTTCAAATACTTTTATGAAGTTTCATTCCATGGTACCGCCAGCAAGCTCCTGCACTATCTTATGAACAGACAACAGAATCTTTAAGCAGTTGCCATCCCTTTACCACGATATCACCCATCAACCTTGTTAAGAACAGCATCGTTTGTGGGAATTGTTCGATCCAGCAAAGTTGGCTCGCTCAGAAAGTCAGCCCCCTCCTCTTTAGATAAATAATAAAGTAACTCTAAGAACTTACTTGAGTCAGTTTCCTGTCTTGCCCTGTGAGCTTGCCCTGAGTTTTCATTACTTCTCAGTTCCGTGTTTTCTGAGATGAAAGAAAGGAACGCATTGAAGTTCAAACATTAAAAAAGTTAAAAGTTTACAAAAAACGGTTCGCGTAATAAATTTATGATCACACTGAGTTCACTGCAATATGAAGCAATCGCAGGGTAAATTCCTTACATTAAAAGATAATTAAGACTTTACAGGTGTAGGGCCCTCGCTTTTAGAAACCGGTTTGATATCTCTATCTCGGTGAATTGTGCGGCATCGTTCTAAAATTACAATGACATGTAATGATGCAGCTTTCTTTTAATACCAATTGATTTTCGTGATCGTCAAAACACTTACCACGTTCCAAAATTATGTTTGCAAGGTGCTGATGAACTTCCTGGAGTACTTTCTTGAAGATTTCATAGGCTTTTGTACCCTTTGTTGGTAAAATTTCTAGCAATTGCCCATTTTTTTCCGATCGTGTTGGCTTCGCTTTTATTCTGTCTTCTTCAGTCGTGGTAAAGACGTTCTCAGCTGCCATTTTTAGTAAAACTTCTTCTGCATCCATATCTTTTACAAGGCAATATTTTACTCTGTTCAGAATCTTTCTACACTCATCGCTCAGTGGTTTGTCATGAGTTGTATCACTTGCCCTACCAGTTGGCATGGTTCTCGTTTCCTTTTCAACTAGACAATTGAATGAGAAATAATCATGAAATGTGTCATTAGAAATGTACGATAAACAGTCGTTTGTATCTTTATAGAATTTGGTTCTCATTATGATTAAACAACTGTTTGAAACGAAGGATGATCACATTAAAACAAGTAACATTTGTGTTAGACTGGACTGTAGTCATTGTCTATGAAATAAGGGAGGTTGTCATGCATTATTTATTTAACAGATCACCAGAAAATACCTTCACATTGCGTTTTTCAATTCGTTGGTTCATCGGGGAAAGTGAAAGAACGGAAAGGGAAAGGACAGCCAAGAAAACAAAAATATGCAATTGCAAAGGAACAATAAAGAGCTTAGGGCTGCCGTGAAATACATGCTTTTCAACTTTTACCATTAATAGACAGCCTTTTGTAAATAAACACATGAAAAGCGGCAAACAAAACGAATTATGGCCAAACTTCTTGCAGAAGGCGATACTCTTACCTATTGAGAAATCATTTGATCAAAGAGGGATTTGAAGGATATTTTGGAAAAGACTTTCGATGAGGGTCTCAACTGTTCATTAGGATGAAGAGAAAATAACCTCCTGCTAGATTTTATTTTACCATACCCCTTGAAGCTCGGTTAAAAATCAAAAGCCTTCATAAATTCAAGAAAAGAAATTTACCTTTGTTTGGGTTTGGTTAGCTAAGGCTTTATATGAATTTAATTTACCCTTTTAGACTTTTCCACGCACTATTTATACCCCAGCCAGTTGTGACGGAAATATCTCTCTGCCCGGAGGAAACTGCACAATAGATGTAGGTCACCAAAGCCAATATATTTTTAAGCTATACAAATCAATTACCTGCATGCAAAACGGGACCGTTACATAATAATTGTTGTTTCTAATTTCAGAAAATACCTATATTCTAAACGTGAATATAGCAGAAGCTGAAAATTTTTCATTAAGAAGAGACTCTAGTCTCTTAGCGTCACGGCCTGTTCACCAATGCTGAAATCAAGTTACAGTTTTATTGACAGAAACGAACAAACTAACAAACAAACCCTGTGCAGAAATTTTAAAACTTTTAAATGATAAGATGCTCAAAGAATGTATAGAAATATACATGACCCAGACTCGACCAGGTTTAACTGTACAAGGGTTTTCACTGATATTTCATTGCCAAATTATCCGAGCAGTAGTATAAACAATGCTTAATTCATGAGGTTGATTTTCAATAATTGAAGGATCCGAGACGCTAACATGCCCCATATAGATCAGAAAAGACACTTTACGCCTTCATCACTTACAAAGCAAGACCAAGTTTGTTCAAGATTTTTCCTATTCTTTTTTCTAGAGGAAAGTTTCTAAAGGACAACTTCCACTAAAAAGATAAATAGTAACGTGCAATACGAGCTAGCGATAACTGCGCAACGAATTATATCTCGCTTCATGCTTTCATGAATACCCTTCGGTGCTTTTAACGTCAAACCCTGTCTCAATTCTACATAATTAGTTTTTCAGTGAGAATGATTTCAAACAAATTATCCCCACAAAACCAAATTAAAAGTACTAATAACGTGGCAGAATCAGTTGGAATCCAAGCTAAATCTACTGTAAACAATACCAAATCTAAGCTGGCATTCGCAACGAATACAATCGGTCTGACAAATGCCACACCATGAAAACCCAAGGAGATTGATTGTTGGTTGACGAAGAGTGAATTATTTACAAAATAAACACTAGTCCATAAGGAGCGATCGTTCGTTCTCTGCCGTCATGTAAAAGCTGTATTTGTTTATGTCTCTTAATTTGGAGCCATTGGGAATGCGGAACCGAAGGCTCCTTGTAAGTCTCGTCACTCTGTCATATGTGCGAATAAAGACTAGTTCTGCCATCGCTGAGCACTAGAAGCGATAGATTGGTTAAAACGCGACTAAAGAATAAAACTAAAAGATTAAAACCGACGTAAGGCTACAAAGAAGCTAAAGGTATTACTTGACTTGGTCGACGGTACATGTAAAACGTAAAGGTCCGTGGGTTGATAATGCAGCAGTAAGTAACTGACCACTCTGTCACAACCACTAGCACTCGAGGGTGTTCATCTTTCCACAAAACACATTTTCGAAAGACAGCTAATCCCAAGTAAGGGCAACGTAGCTGATTTCTTTGCAAACACCAGAACAAAACCCGCATTATGATGACAAGCATACCGCTCTGAATGTCCGAGTTACAATTTATTAAGATACCTACATTTAAAGCTGATCCGTGATAAACAAGTGAGCTGGTCTGAATCGTAGGTTTCAGCTGATTCTTCTTTAAGGTAGATATTCTTTGCCTTCCTTATTCTCCCAACTTTCCTCTAAAACGTTCTTTCAAACAGAGAAACGAACTGATCTCACCAACGTGAACTATCCGTCTGATATGTATCACGACAACACATTCCACAGTTTCCACGAGACCGCGTAAATAACCTTTAATCAGCAACGCAGCCAATGAAGATGATAGCAAATCAAATAGCGGATCAAATATCAGATCAGTGCACCAAAAGACTTCTTGTTACGTCACTTGAAATACTCCCCTCAATTATTCGTATATGTCACACATTCCTTAAGCTGTTCTTGAGGAAAACAATAAAGTACGAGGCGCTCTCATGTAATTGTCCATGAAATTATAGATTCTATTTTGTTAAAGCCCGCACTAAACAACAGTTGAATTTGCATTGATGATTGAAACACTGTGTTCCGTAAATTGATGGATGGTTCTGGAATTGCTTCTGGGGTTTGCCATGCACTGATGAAGAACTTTAAATAGTGACTTCATAAAAATCGCAGAGTCTAATCTTTAAAGGACGCTGATGGGAATGTCGATGGGAAGGGGGGGTTTGGTACGACTATGGGTCAGGACTTATACATATATAGGAAACCAATTCTTTAGAAATTTATGTCAATAACATGCCATCCAACATATTTTCAACACTTTGTTAACCCTTTAATTGCCAAGATCTCATCAGCAATTCTCCTTACTGTCTGCTACACAGTTCTTCTTATGTTAGTTTAGAGAATTTGATATTGGATCAACTTATAATCCCCCAATTTATATTTTTCTTTATTCTCATCACTTGTCTGCTTGATATTGTACTGATATTGTAAGGAGAAATTCTGTTGTGGTCACTCATGGGAGTTAAAGGGTTAAGTTTAAATTATCGGTAGTAACTCTACCTGGTTAAACCCTACACGAAAATGAGGGTGATCATCGTCGCTATGAACACCACAAAGGAGGATATAGCATCGGCATGCATTGCAGGCCAAGTCGAACCATTTTATAAACGCGTCTTTCAGGTGACTTTTCAAATTCTAGCTCATTAAGGAGAGATTTCTTCGACGCAATAGCGATCTTTGAAGGACATTGTCCGCTTTTTTCTGATTTAGGCATTACATTAATACATTTTATTTATTCGAATCAGTTAAGTTTGAACACAAACTACTTAAGCGGTATTGAAAATTAAGTCTGAAAAAATATTATGGTTTATAAGAGAGTTGAACCCATGACCTATGAGATATTTTTTCAGGCTTTTTTTTTTTTTCACTCCTAAGATCTGATTGTTAATTCTCCCCGGTAGCTGCTTTTACATTTCCTTGTAATTTAGTTACATGAATTTGGTGTTAGATCAGGAAAAACAACTTTTACCTGACATGTCTGGGTATTCTTATTACCTTTTTGATTGATAGCTTATGGATGTTAAAAGGGAGAAGTTACATGTGAATCACTTCTGGGCGTTAAGCAGTGTTCGTTACTGCGAAGGTTACTCTCATCTTTATTTATTAACCCGCAGATCAAAAACGATGTTCATATATTAACACTCGTTTAAACCAAAACACATTTGCTACATATGCAAAAATAATGTTTTTTTCTTTTTTGAGGTATGATAAACTCATGAGGATTTAAAATGTTTTGATTTTTTCAACTCAGGAAATGAGGACTTAAAATCTGGTAAGAGAAAAGAGGTGCAAACTTTGACGCATGTCAAACTGGCCTCACTTGAGCTTCGTATCGATCGCGTTAGGCGTGAGCCATTTGCGGAAGACGAAAAAAACTTTTAAAAAATCACAAAAGTGTTCTTTATAACCAAAACATAATCTGGTCAACATTAAAGATCGTTGCTGTGAAAGTCAAGCCTAAAGAAAAAATAATGTGAAAGTTTGATTCGTTCGATTTTATTGCTTCGCTTTCCGTTAGTATTTTTACTCAGTCACGTTACTCAGTCAGTCACGTTACTCAGTCAGTTACTCAGTCATATCGTGGTAGATTTTAGTATAGGATAATAACTGGTAAAATAAAAATGCCTAAAGTGGGTCTCAACAATTTCTCTTCACCATATTGTGTGCGCAGGATAACATAGACTGACTGACAGGCATTTGGACAAAATCTGCAGATGAAGCTACGAAACCAAATGATCCACCGAACACAGTCAATGACTACAATCCTTCTACCAGTTATTAAGTCGGGCCAGACGGGAAATTTATTTGGTTGTCAGTCATGACGTTCTTCTCTACCTCGACCCTCCCTCTAAGTCGACAAGTATGTAATATTTCCTATTTCACTGAGTGTTTTTATAACTATTAATCCACGTAATTTCGGTGAGTGTTTTTATAATTACCAATCACTTTCCAAATATTCCTGTAGCTCGTAATCGATTTAACTAGTGCTTTTCCTGTTCTTTCTCTCATTTTGACTCTCTAACTGAGAAAAAAAAATCTTAATCAAAGTCAGCTGAAAAACCAGGCAAGTAAAACAAGAGCGTGCACAGGGTTGTAACTGTCACTGTTAGATTGACAGGCTTGCGTACTCCACTTGCTCATTTGTGCATTAGATTTGACTTCTCGAATCATTTTTACTGGAAAGTGTGACTTATGTCGCGTCGATAAGGAAAAGAAAAAACTTAAAACGTACTAGTTTTGAAATGACACCAGCATCCCATTCCAGTGCTTAATTCAGCAAAATAAATTTACTACGATCACGTTTACAATTAAATTCTTGTCTAAGACCAAAGTTCGTTAACTCATATGATATCGCTCTAATAAAAAAAATCATCCTAATATTTTGCCTAATCTTTTCAGCCGTCCTCAAAGATCCATACGGTAAAAGAGAAAAACACGGCTACAAACATGGACGTAAAGAAAAGCAATGGAAAGCAACAGGATCTTGTTAAGAGGCATTAAGGGAAACAAGGGTAATGTGATTATAAGTTGTAACCGGTGTGCATTACCGTTGCTTGTTGACAATAATTATTTCTCTCTATCCCGGTCATGGGACAAAGAAAAAAATTTTGAGTCCCCATGAGTTATTGAACCTCAGATCTTCGGCTTCCGCGCATTTTTCTCTCCGCCCCCAAAATCGCAGACCGCCAGCAACGCAGGCTATGTGGAGTACGTCGTGCCCACTGAATTCCTTGCGAAAACCCTGAGGAAAAGAGGCGTAATTTGTAGCGAATCTTTCCTTTTTTATCACAACTTTCGAAAGGACCGAAGATCTTCTTCATTTTCTTTTATATTCTGTAAGTAATATACTTTACAAACAGCGGACCATTCTCACAATTAAGAAGCTGACAAACACAAGTAACAAATGAAGCTTGGTTGTAAATACTACTACTACTACTACTAATAATAATAATAATAAGAAGAAGAATAATAAGGATTTCTATAGCGTCATATCCGCATGCTCATGGCTCTTTACAACTAAATATTCAAGACCGAAAATTTTATAGATTAAAAAAATACGTCAATAATAAAACACAAATATTTAAAAGCACAAGTTAAAAATTCGTATCTAAAAATTAAGATTGAAATTAAAATTAAAAATTGAAATTCTTTTTGCAATATTTCTAACAGAACTGTAATCAAAATTTTCTTTGAATAAGAAAGTCTTTATACAAGTTTTACATTTTGAAATATCATCATGGATTACGTATGGGTTCCTGTTCAACGAGTGCAGG